>NC_059212.1:56649358-56661858 GCF_020615455.1 Coregonus clupeaformis
ACTCCACTGACTGTTCCTTCACCGACCTGCACTGCTCCGAGACCTACGCTGTCACCGTGGTTACCATCGACAGGGGCTGCCTTAGCGACCCCAGCCCTGACGTTGAACTCAGAACAGGTGAGAAGAGAGAGAGAGTCTGTCTGATCTGTCTGTTATGAATATCTTTTAGATCTAGAACTCAATTACATCCGTTAAATTAAGCAAACCAGACGGCACAATTGAGTTTATAATTTTTTTGACGGATAGCCAGCGGCACACTCACACACTCAGACATAATTTACATACGAAGCATTTGTGTTTAGTGAGTCTGCCAGATCTGAGGCAGTAGTGATGACCAGGGATGTTCTCTTGATTAGTGCGTGAAGTTAACAATTTTCCTGTCAAAATGTAACGAGTTCTGTTGGGTGTCAGGAAAAATGTATGGAGTAAAAAGTACATAATTTTATTTAGGAATGTAGTGAAGTAAAAGTAAAAGTAGTCCAAAATATTAATAGTAAAGTAAAGTACAGAAACCACAAAAAACTATGTAAGTAGTACTTTAAATCATTTTTACTTAAGTACTTTACAACACTTTAAACGCGTGGTTTCCATGTAGTTGATACCATTTAATTGACACCATTGCAGCCATTATTATGAGTCGACCTCCCCTCAGCAGCCTCCACTGGTGTCTGTGTGTGTGTGTGTGTATGTGTGTGTGTGTGTGTTAGTGTGTGTGTGTGTGTGTGTGTGTGTAAGCGAGAGAGAGAGAGATGGGGAGGGGGAGAGAGAGTGAGAAAAAATCCCACCTCTAACATCCCTACTCTGTCCCCACATCCATAAACATCTCACCCCTTATATTATATCTATCTCCCTTCTCTCTCTCTCCCTTTCTCTCTCCCTTCTCTCTGTCTCTCCCTTTCTCTCTCCCTTCTCTCTGTCTCTCCCTTTCTCTCTCTCTCTCTCCCTCTCTCTCTCTCCCTCTCTCTCTTTCTCTCTCCCTACAGGTTTTTGTCCCCCCACCAATGTTTCAACGTCTCTGCAGTGTGATGGCAACATGGGCACTGTCTCCTGGACGGCCGTTGCCAGGGCGGACATGTACCTAGCAACTGCCACAGGTAACGACGGACACACCCACACCTGCAGCTCCAACTCCACTGACTGTTCCTTCACCGACCTGCACTGCTCCGAGATCTACGCTGTCACCGTGGTTACCATCGACAGGGGCTGCCATAGCGACCCCAGCCCTGACGTTGAACTCAGAACAGGTGAGAAGAGAGAGAGAGTCTGTCTGATCTGTCTGTTATGAATATCTTGTAGATCTAGAACTCAATTACATCCGTTATATTAAGCAAACCAGACGGCACAATTTTGTTTATAATTTTTTTGACGGATAGCCAGCGGCACACTCACACACTCAGACATAATTTACTTACAAAGAATTTGTGTTTAGTGAGTCTGCCAGATCTGAGGCAGTAGTGATGACCAGGGATGTTCTTTTGATTAGTGCGTGAAGTTAACAATTTTCCTGTCAAAATGTAACGAGTTCTGTTGGGTGTCAGGAAAAATGTAAGGAGTAAAAAGTACATAATTTTATTTAGGAATGTAGTGAAGTAAAAGTAAAAGTAGTCAAAAATATAAATAGTAAAGTAAAGTACAGAAACCACAAAAAACTACATAAGTAGTACTTTAAATCATTTTTACTTAAGTACTTTACACCACTTTAAACGCGTGGTTTCCATGTAGTTGATACCATTTAATTGACACCATTGCAGCCATTATTATGAGCCGACCTCCCCTCAGCAGCCTCCACTGGTGTCTGTGTGTGTGTGTGTGTGTGTGTTTGTGTGTGTGTGTGTGTGTGTGTGTGTGTGTGTGTGTGTGTGTGTGTGTGTGTGTGTGTGTGTGTGTGTGTGTGTGTAAGCGAGAGAGAGAGAGATGGGGAGGGGGAGAGAGAGTGAGAAAAACTCCCACCTCTAACATCCCTACTCTGTCACCACATCCATAAACACCTCCTCTGATCTCCCATCTCAACCCTTATATTATATCTCTCTCCCTTCTCTCTGTCTCTCCCTTTCTCTCTCCCTTCTCTCTGTCTCTCCCTTTCTCTCTCTCTCTCTCTCCCTCTCTCTCTCTCCCTCTCTCTCTTTCTCTCTCCCTACAGGTTTTTGTCCCCCCACCAATGTTTCAACGTCTCTGCAGTGTGATGGCAACATGGGCACTGTCTCCTGGGCGGCCGTTGCCAGGGCGGACATGTACCTAGCAACTGCCACAGGTAACGACGGACACACCCACACCTGCAGCTCCAACTCCACTGACTGTTCCTTCACCGACCTGCTCTGCTCCGAGATCTACGCTGTCACCGTGGTTACCATCGACAGGGGCTGCCATAGCGACCCCAGCCCTGACGTTGAACTCAGAACAGGTGAGAAGAGAGAGAGAGTCTGTCTGATCTGTCTGTTATGAATATCTTGTAGATCTAGAACTCAATTACATCCGTTATATTAAGCAAACCAGACGGCACAATTTTGTTTATAATTTTTTTGACGGATAGCCAGCGGCACACTCACACACTCAGACATAATTTACTTACAAAGAATTTGTGTTTAGTGAGTCTGCCAGATCTGAGGCAGTAGTGATGACCAGGGATGTTCTTTTGATTAGTGCGTGAAGTTAACAATTTTCCTGTCAAAATGTAACGAGTTCTGTTGGGTGTCAGGAAAAATGTATGGAGTAAAAAGTACATAATTTTATTTAGGAATGTAGTGAAGTAAAAGTAAAAGTAGTCCAAAATATTAATAGTAAAGTAAAGTACAGAAACCACAAAAAACTACATAAGTAGTACTTTAAATCATTTTTACTTAAGTACTTTACACCACTTTAAACGCGTGGTTTCAATGTAGTTGATACCAATTAATTGACACCATTGCAGCCATTATTATGAGCCGACCTCCCCTCAGCAGCCTCCACTGGTGTCTGTGTGTGTGTGTGTGTGTGTGTGTGTGTGTGTGTGTGTGTGTGTGTGTGTGTGTGTGTGTGTGTGTGTGTGTGTGTGTGTAAGCGAGAGAGAGAGAGATGGGGAGGGGGAGAGAGAGTGAGAAAAACTCCCACCTCTAACATCCCTACTCTGTCCCCACATTCATAAACACCTCCTCTGATCTTCCATCTCACCCCTTATATTATATCTCTCTCCCTTCTCTCTGTCTCTCCCTTTCTCTCTCCCTTCTCTCTGTCTCCCCCTTTCTCTCTCTCTCTCTCTCTCTCTCTCTCTCTCTCTCTCTCTCTCTCTCTCTCTCTCTCTCTCTCTCTCTCTCTCTCTCTCTCTCTCTCTCTCTCTCTCTCTCTCTCTCTCTCTCTCTCTCTCTCTCTCTCTCTCTCTCTCTCTGTCTCTCTCCCTACAGGTTTTTGTCCCCCCACCAATGTTTCAACGTCTCTGCAGTGTGATGGCAACATGGGCACTGTCTCCTGGACGGCCGTTGCCAGAGCGGACATGTACCTAGCAACTGCCACAGGTAACGACGGACACACCCACACCTGCAGCTCCAACTCCACTGACTGTTCCTTCACCGACCTGCACTGCTCCGAGACCTACGCTGTCACCGTGGTTACCATCGACAGGGGCTGCCATAGCGACCCCAGCCCTGACGTTGAAGTCAGAACAGGTGAAAAGAGAGAGAGAGTCTTTCTGATCTGTCTGTTATGAATATCTTGTAGATCTAGAACTCAATTACATCCGTTATATTAAGCAAACCAGACGGCACAATTGTGTTTATTATTTTTTTGACGGATAGCCAGGTGCACACTCACACACTCAGACATAATTTACATACGAAGCATTTGTGTTTAGTGAGTCTGCCAGATCAGAGGCAGTAGGGATGACCAGGGATGTTCTCTTGATAAGTGCGTGAAGTTAACAATTTTCCTGTCAAAATGTAACGAGTTCTGTTGGGTGTCAGGAAAAATGTATGGAGTAAAAAGTACATAATTTTATTTAGGAATGTAGTGAAGTAAAAGTAAAAGTAGTCCAAAATATTAATAGTAAAGTAAAGTACAGAAACCACAAAAAACTACATAAGTAGTACTTTAAATCATTTTTACTTAAGTACTTTACACCACTTTAAATGCGTGGTTTCCATGTAGTTGATACCATTTAATTGACACCATTGCAGCCATTATTATGAGCCGACCTCCCCTCAGCAGCCTCCACTGGTGTCTGTGTGTGTGTGTGTGTGTGTGTGTGTGTGTGTGTGTGTGTGTGTGTGTGTGTGTGTGTGTGTGTGTGTGTGTGTGTGTGTGTGTGTGTGTGTGTGTGTAAGCGAGAGAGAGAGAGATGGGGAGGGGGAGAGAGAGTGAGAAAAACTCCCACCTCTAACATCCCTACTCTGTCCCCACATTCATAAACACCTCCTCTGATCTTCCATCTCACCCCTTATATTATATCTCTCTCCCTTCTCTCTGTCTCTCCCTTTCTCTCTCCCTTCTCTCTGTCTCCCCCTTTCTCTCTCTCTCTCTCTCTCTCTCTCTCTCTCTCTCTCTCTCTCTCTCTCTCTCTCTCTCTCTCTCTCTCTCTCTCTCTCTCTCTCTCTCTCTCTCTCTCTGTCTCTCTCCCTACAGGTTTTTGTCCCCCCACCAATGTTTCAACGTCTCTGCAGTGTGATGGCAACATGGGCACTGTCTCCTGGACGGCCGTTGCCAGAGCGGACATGTACCTAGCAACTGCCACAGGTAACGACGGACACACCCACACCTGCAGCTCCAACTCCACTGACTGTTCCTTCACCGACCTGCACTGCTCCGAGACCTACGCTGTCACCGTGGTTACCATCGACAGGGGCTGCCATAGCGACCCCAGCCCTGACGTTGAAGTCAGAACAGGTGAGAAGAGAGAGAGAGTCTTTCTGATCTGTCTGTTATGAATATCTTGTAGATCTAGAACTCAATTACATCCGTTATATTAAGCAAACCAGACGACACAATTGTGTTTATTATTTTTTTGACGGATAGCCAGGTGCACACTCACACACTCAGACATAATTTACATACGAAGCATTTGTGTTTAGTGAGTCTGCCAGATCAGAGGCAGTAGGGATGACCAGGGATGTTCTCTTGATAAGTGCGTGAAGTTAACAATTTTCCTGTCAAAATGTAACGAGTTCTGTTGGGTGTCAGGAAAAATGTATGGAGTAAAAAGTACATAATTTTATTTAGGAATGTAGTGAAGTAAAAGTAAAAGTAGTCCAAAATATTAATAGTAAAGTAAAGTACAGAAACCACAAAAAACTACATAAGTAGTACTTTAAATCATTTTTACTTAAGTACTTTACACCACTTTAAACGCGTGGTTTCCATGTAGTTGATACCATTTAATTGACACCATTGCAGCCATTATTATGAGCCGACCTCCCCTCAGCAGCCTCCACTGGTGTCTGTGTGTGTGTGTGTGTGTGTGTTTCTGTGTGTGTGTGTGTGTGTGTGTGTGTAAGCGAGAGAGAGAGAGATGGGGAGGGGGAGAGAGAGTGAGAAAAACTCCCACCTCTAACATCCCTACTCTGTCCCCACATTCATAAACACCTCCTCTGATCTCCCATCTCACCCCTTTTATTATATCTCTCTCCCTTCTCTCTGTCTCTCCCTTTCTCTCTCCCTTCTCTCTGTCTCTCCCTTTCTCTCTCCTCTCTCTCTCTCTCTCTCTCTCTCTCTCTATCTCTCTCCCTCTCTCTCTTTCTCTCTCCCTACAGGTTTTTGTCCCCCCACCAATGTTTCAACGTCTCTGCAGTGTGATGGCAACATGGGCACTGTCTCCTGGTCGGCCGTTGCCAGGGCGGACATGTACCTAGCAACCGCCACAGGTGACGACGGACACACCCACACCTGCAGCTCCAACTCCACTGACTGTTCCTTCACCGACCTGCACTGCTCCGAGACCTACGCTGTCACCGTGGTTACCATCGACAGGGGCTGCCATAGCGACCCCAGCCCTGACGTTGAAGTCAGAACAGGTGAGAAGAGAGAGAGAGTCTTTCTGATCTGTCTGTTATGAATATCTTGTAGATCTAGAACTCAATTACATCCGTTATATTAAGCAAACCAGACGGCACAATTGTGTTTATTATTTTTTTGACGGATAGCCAGGTGCACACTCACACACTCAGACATAATTTACATACGAAGCATTTGTGTTTAGTGAGTCTGCCAGATCAGAGGCAGTAGGGATGACCAGGGATGTTCTCTTGATAAGTGCGTGAAGTTAACAATTTTCCTGTCAAAATGTAACGAGTTCTGTTGGGTGTCAGGAAAAATGTATGGAGTAAAAAGTACATAATTTTATTTAGGAATGTAGTGAAGTAAAAGTAAAAGTAGTCCAAAATATTAATAGTAAAGTAAAGTACAGAAACCACAAAAAACTACATAAGTAGTACTTTAAATCATTTTTACTTAAGTACTTTACACCACTTTAAACGCGTGGTTTCCATGTAGTTGATACCATTTAATTGACACCATTGCAGCCATTATTATGAGCCGACCTCCCCTCAGCAGCCTCCACTGGTGTCTGTGTGTGTGTGTGTGTGTGTTTCTGTGTGTGTGTGTGTGTGTGTGTGTGAGAGAGAGAGAGATGGGGAGGGGGAGAGAGAGTGAGAAAAACTCCCACCTCTAACATCCCTACTCTGTCCCCACATTCATAAACACCTCCTCTGATCTCCCATCTCACCCCTTTTATTATATCTCTCTCCCTTCTCTCTGTCTCTCCCTTTCTCTCTCCATTCTCTCTGTCTCTCCCTTTCTCTCTCCTCTCTCTCTCTCTCTCTCTCTCTCTATCTCTCTCCCTCTCTCTCTTTCTCTCTCCCTACAGGTTTTTGTCCCCCCACCAATGTTTCAACGTCTCTGCAGTGTGATGGCAACATGGGCACTGTCTCCTGGTCGGCCGTTGCCAGGGCGGACATGTACCTAGCAACCGCCACAGGTGACAACGGACACACCCACACCTGCAGCTCCAACTCCACTGACTGTTCCTTCACCGACCTGCACTGCTCCGAGACCTACGCTGTCACCGTGGTTACCATCGACAGGGGCTGCCATAGCGACCCCAGCCCTGACGTTGAACTCAGAACAGGTGAGAAGATAGAGAGAGAGTCTGTCTGATCTGTCTGTTATGAATATCTTTTAGATCTAGAATTAAATTACATCTGTTATATTAAGCAAACCAGACGGCACAATTGTGTTTATAATTTTTTTGACGGAAAGCCAGCGGCACACTCACACACTCAGACATAATTTACATATGAAGCATTTGTGTTTAGTGAGTCTGCCAGATCTGAGGCAGTAGTGATGACCAGGGATGTTCTCTTGTTAAGTGCGTGAAGTTAACAATTTTCCTGTCAAAATGTAATGAGTTCTGTTGGGTGTCATGAAACATTTATGGAGTAAAAGTACATAATTTTATTTAGGAATGTAGTGAAGTAAAAGTAAAAGTAGTCAAAAATATAAATAGTAAAGTAAAGTACAGAAACCACAAAAAACTACATAAGTAGTACTTTAAATCATTTTTACTTCAGTACTTTACACCACTTTAAACGCGTGGTTTCCATGTAGTTGATACCATTTAATTGACACCATTGCAGCCATTATTATGAGCCGACCTCCCCTCAGCAGCCTCCACTGGTGTCTGTGTGTGTGTGTGTGTGTGTTTCTGTGTGTGTGTGTGTGTGTGTGTGTGTGTGTAAGCGAGAGAGAGAGAGATGGGGAGGGGGAGAGAGAGTGAGAAAAACTCCCACCTCTAACATCCCTACTCTGTCCCCACATTCATAAACACCTCCTCTGATCTTCCATCTCACCCCTTTTATTATATCTCTCTCCCTTCTCTCTGTCTCTCCCTTTCTCTCTCCCTTCTCTCTGTCTCTCCCTTTCTCTCTCCCTTCTCTCTCTCTCTCTCTCTCTCTCTCTCTCTCTCTCTCTCTCTCTCTCTCTCTCTCTCTCTCTCTCTCTCTCTCTCCCTCTCTCTCTTTCTCTCTCCCTACAGGTTTTTGTCCCCCCACCAATGTTTCAACGTCTCTGCAGTGTGATGGCAACATGGGCACTGTCTCCTGGTCGGCCGTTGCCAGGGCAGACATGTACCTAGCAACCGCCACAGCTGACGACGGACACACCCACACCTGCAGCTCCAACTCCACTGACTGTTCCTTCACCGACCTGCACTGCTCCGAGACCTACGCTGTCAACGTGGTTACCATCGACAGGGGCTGCCATAGCGACCCCAGCCCTGACATTGAACTCAGAACAGGTGAGAAGAGAGAGAGAGAGTCTGTCTGATCTGTCTGTTATGAATATCTTGTAGATCTAGAATTAAATTACATCTGTTATATTAAGCAAACCAGACGGCACAATTGTGTTTATAATTTTTTTGACGGAAAGCCAGCGGCACACTCACACACTCAGACATAATTTACATATGAAGCATTTGTGTTTAGTGAGTCTGCCAGATCTGAGGCAGTAGTGATGACCAGGGATGTTCTCTTGTTAAGTGCGTGAAGTTAACAATTTTCCTGTCAAAATGTAACGAGTTCTGTTGGGTGTCATGAAACATTTATGGAGTAAAAAGTACATAATTTTATTTAGGAATGTAGTGAAGTAAAAGTAAAAGTAGTCAAAAATATAAATAGTAAAGTAAAGTACAGAAACCACAAAAAACTACATAAGTAGTACTTTAAATCATTTTTACTTCAGTACTTTACACCACTTTAAACGCGTGGTTTCCATGTAGTTGATACCATTTAATTGACACCATTGCAGCCATTATTATGAGCCGACCTCCCCTCAGCAGCCTCCACTGGTGTCTGTGTGTGTGTGTGTGTGTGTGTGTGTGTGTGTGTGTGTGTGTGTGTGTGTGTGTGTGTGTGTGTGTGTGTGTGTGTGTGTATGTAAGCGAGAGAGAGAGAGATGGGGAGGGGGAGAGAGAGTGAGAAAAACTCCCACCTCTAACATCCCTACTCTGTCCCCACATTCATAAACACCTCCTCTGATCTCCCATCTCACCCCTTATATTATATCTCTCTCCCTTCTCTCTGTCTCTCCCTTTCTCTCTCCCTTCTCTCTGTCTCCCCCTTTCTCTCTCTCTCTCTCTCTCTCTCTCTCTCTCTCTCTCTCTCTCTCTCTCTCTCTCTCTCTCTCTCTCTCTCTCTCTCTCTCTCTCTCTCTCTCTCTCTCTGTCTCTCTCCCTACAGGTTTTGTCCCCCCACCAATGTTTCAACGTCTCTGCAGTGTGATGGCAACATGGGCCCTGTCTCCTGGACGGCCGTTGCCAGAGCGGACATGTACCTAGCAACTGCCACAGGTAACGACGGACACACCCACACCTGCAGCTCCAACTCCACTGACTGTTCCTTCACCGACCTGCACTGCTCCGAGACCTACGCTGTCACCGTGGTTACCATCGACAGGGGCTGCCATAGCGACCCCAGCCCTGACGTTGAACTCAGAACAGGTGAGAAGAGAGAGAGAGAGTCTGTCTGATCTGTCTGTTATGAATATCTTGTAGATCTAGAATTAAATTACATCTGTTATATTAAGCAAACCAGACGGCACAATTGTGTTTATAATTTTTTTGACGGAAAGCCAGCGGCACACTCACACACTCAGACATAATTTACATATGAAGCATTTGTGTTTAGTGAGTCTGCCAGATCTGAGGCAGTAGTGATGACCAGGGATGTTCTCTTGTTAAGTGCGTGAAGTTAACAATTTTCCTGTCAAAATGTAACGAGTTCTGTTGGGTGTCATGAAACATTTATGGAGTAAAAGTACATAATTTTATTTAGGAATGTAGTGAAGTAAAAGTAAAAGTAGTCAAAAATATAAATAGTAAAGTAAAGTACAGAAACCACAAAAAACTACATAAGTAGTACTTTAAATCATTTTTACTTCAGTACTTTACACCACTTTAAACGCGTGGTTTCCATGTAGTTGATACCATTTAATTGACACCATTGCAGCCATTATTATGAGCCGACCTCCCCTCAGCAGCCTCCACTGGTGTCTGTGTGTGTGTGTGTGTGTGTGTGTGTGTGTGTGTGTGTGTGTGTATGTGTGTGTGTGTGTGTGTGTGTGTGTGTGTGTGTATGCGAGCAGAGAGAGAGATGGGGAGGGGGAGAGAGAGTGAGAAAAACTCCCACCTCTAACATCCCTACTCTGTCCCCACATTCATAAACACCTCCTCTGATCTCCCATCTCACCCCTTATATTATATCTCTCTCCCTTCTCTCTGTCTCTCCCTTTCTCTCTCCCTTCTCTCTGTCTCCCCTTTCTCTCTCTCTCTCTCTCTCTCTCTCTCTCTCTCTCTCTCTCTCTCTCTCTCTCTCTCTCTCTCTCTCTCTCTCTCTCTCTCTCTCTCTCTCTCTCTCTCTCTCTCTCTCTCTCTCTCTCTCTGTCTCTCTCCCTACAGGTTTTTGTCCCCCCACCAATGTTTCAACGTCTCTGCAGTGTGATGGCAACATGGGCACTGTCTCCTGGACGGCCGTTGCCAGAGCGGACATGTACCTAGCAACTGCCACAGGTAACGACGGACACACCCACACCTGCAGCTCCAACTCCACTGACTGTTCCTTCACCGACCTGCACTGCTCCGAGACCTACGCTGTCACCGTGGTTACCATCGACAGGGGCTGCCATAGCGACCCCAGCCCTGACGTTGAAGTCAGAACAGGTGAGAAGAGAGAGAGAGTCTTTCTGATCTGTCTGTTATGAATATCTTGTAGATCTAGAACTCAATTACATCCGTTATATTAAGCAAATCAGACGGCACAATTGTGTTTATTATTTTTTTGACGGATAGCCAGGTGCACACTCACACACTCAGACATAATTTACATACGAAGCATTTGTGTTTAGTGAGTCTGCCAGATCAGAGGCAGTAGGGATGACCATGGATGTTCTCTTGATAAGTGCGTGAAGTTAACAATTTTCCTGTCAAAATGTAACGAGTTCTGTTGGGTGTCAGGAAAAATGTATGGAGTAAAAAGTACATAATTTTATTTAGGAATGTAGTGAAGTAAAAGTAAAAGTAGTCCAAAATATTAATAGTAAAGTAGAGTACAGAAACCACAAAAAACTACATAAGTAGTACTTTAAATCATTTTTACTTAAGTACTTTACACCACTTTAAACGTGTGGTTTCCATGTAGTTGATACCATTTAATTGACACCATTGCAGCCATTATTATGAGCCGACCTCCCCTCAGCAGCCTCCACTGGTGTCTGTGTGTGTGTGTGTGTGTGTGTGTGTGTGTGTGTGTGTGTGTGTGTGTGTGTGTGTGTGTAAGCGAGAGAGAGAGAGATGGGGAGGGGGAGAGAAAGTGAGAAAAACTCCCACCTCTAACATCCCTACTCTGTCCCCACATTCATAAACACCTCCTCTGATCTCCCATCTCACCCCTTTTATTATATCTCTCTCCCTTCTCTCTGTCTCTCCCTTTCTCTCTCATTTCTCTCTGTCTCTCCCTTTCTCTCTCCCTTCTCTCTGTCTCTCCCTTTCTCTCTCCCTTCTCTCTCTCTCTGTCTCTCTCTCTCTCTATCTCTCTCTCTCTCTCTCTCTCTGTCTCTCTCCCTACAGGTTTTTGTCCCCCCACCAATGTTTCAACGTCTCTGCAGTGTGATGGCAACATGGGCACTGTCTCCTGGTCGGCCGTTGCCAGGGCGGACATGTACCTAGCAACCGCCACAGGTGACGACGGACACACCCACACCTGCAGCTCCAACTCCACTGACTGTTCCTTCACCGACCTGCACTGCTCCGAGACCTACGCTGTCACCGTGGTTACCATCGACAGGGGCTGCCATAGCGACCCCAGCCCTGACGTTGAACTCAGAACAGGTGAGAAGAGAGAGAGAGAGTCTGTCTGATCTGTCTGTTATGAATATCTTGTAGATCTAGAATTAAATTACATCTGTTATATTAAGCAAACCAGACGGCACAATTGTGTTTATAATTTTTTTGACGGATAGCCAGCGGCACACTCACACACTCAGACATAATTTACATATGAAGCATTTTTGTTTAGTGAGTCTGCGAGATCTGAGGCAGTAGTGATGACCAGGGATGTTCTCTTGTTAAGTGCGTGAAGTTAACAATTTTCCTGTCAAAATGTAACGATTTCTGTTGGGTGTCATGAAACATTTATGGAGTAAAAAGTACATAATTTTATTTAGGAATGTAGTGAAGTAAAAGTAAAAGTAGTCAAAAATATAAATAGTAAAGTAAAGTACAGAAACCACAAAAAACTACATAAGTAGTACTTTAAATAATTTTTACTTAAGTACTTTACACCACTTTAAACGCGTGGTTTCCATGTAGTTGATACCATTTAATTGACACCATTGCAGCCATTATTATGAGCCAACCTCCCCTCAGCAGCCTCCACTGGTGTCTGTGTGTGTGTGTGTGTGTGTGTGTGTGTGTGTGTGTGTGTGTGTGTGTGTGTGTGTGTAAGCGAGAGAGAGAGCGATGGGGAGGGGGAGAGAGAGTGAGAAAAACT
>NC_059212.1:56666858-56799358 GCF_020615455.1 Coregonus clupeaformis
CAATGTTTCAACGTCTCTGCAGTGTGATGGCAACATGGGCACTGTCTCCTGGACGGCCGTTGCCAGGGCGGACATGTACCTAGCAACTGCCACAGGTAACGACGGACACACCCACACCTGCAGCTCCAACTCCACTGACTGTTCCTTCACCGACCTGCACTGCTCCGAGA
Source organism: Coregonus clupeaformis (assembly GCF_020615455.1). NCBI lineage: Eukaryota > Metazoa > Chordata > Actinopteri > Salmoniformes > Salmonidae > Coregonus > Coregonus clupeaformis. Next base: position 56,667,029 of record NC_059212.1, read on the forward strand.
CCTACGCTGTCACCGTGGTTACCATCGACAGGGGCTGCCATAGCGACCCCAGCCCTGACGTTGAACTCAGAACAGGTGAGAAGAGAGAGAGCGAGTCAGTCTGATCTGTCTGTTATGAATATCTTGTAGATCTAGAATTAAATTACATCTGTTATATTAAGCAAACCAGACGGCACAAATGTGTTTATAATTTTTTTTGACGGATAGCCAGCGGCACACTCACACACTCAGACATAATTTACATACGAAGCATTTGTGTTTAGTGAGTCTGCCAGATCTGAGGCAGTAGTGATGACCAGGGATTTTTTCTTGATAAGTGCGTGAAGTTAACAATTTTCCTGTCAAAATGTAACGAGTTCTGTTGGGTGTCAGGAAAAATTTATGGAGTAAAAAGTACATAATTTTATTTAGGAATGTAGTGAAGTAAAAGTAAAAGTAGTCAAAAATATAAATAGTAAAGTAAAGTACAGAAACCACAAAAAACTACTTTAGATAATTTTTACTTAAGTACTTTACACCACTTTAAACGCGTGGTTTCCATGTAGTTGATACCATTTAATTGACACCATTGCAGCCATTATTATGAGCCGACCTCCCCTCAGCAGCCTCCACTGGTGTCTGTGTGTGTGTGTGTGTGTGTGTTAATGTGTGTGTGTGTGTGTGTGTGTGTGTGTGTGTGTGTGTGTGTGTGTGTGTGTGTGTGTGTGTGTGTGTGTGTGTGTGTGTGTGTGTGTGTGTGTGTGTGTGTGTGTGTGTGTGTGTGTGTGTGTAAGCGAGAGAGAGAGAGATGGGGAGGGGGAGAGAGAGTGAGAAAAACTCCCACCTCTAACATCCCTACTCTGTCCCCACATCCATAAACACCTCCTCTGATCTCCCATCTCACCCCTTTTATTATATCTCTCTCCCTTCTCTCTGTCTCTCCCTTTCTCTCTCCCTTCTCTCTGTCTCTCCCTTTCTCTCTCTCTCTCTCTCTCTCTCTCTCTCTCTCTCTCTCTCTCTCTCTCTCTCTCTCTCTCTCTCTCTCTCTCTCTCTCTCTCTCCCTCTCACTCTTTCTCTCTCCCTACAGTTTTTTGTCCCCCACCAATGTTTCAACGTCTCTGCAGTGTGATGGCAACATGGGCACTGTCTCCTGACGGCCGTTGCCAGAGCGGACATGTACCTAGCAACTGCCACAGGTAACGACGGACACACCCACACCTGCAGCTCCAACTCCACTGACTGTTCCTTCACCGACCTGCACTGCTCCGAGACCTACGCTGTCACCGTGGTTACCATCGACAGGGGCTGCCATAGCGACCCCCAGCCCTGACGTTGAAGTCAGAACAGGTGAGAAGAGAGAGAGAGTCTTTCTGATCTGTCTGTTATGAATATCTTGTAGATCTAGAACTCAATTACATCCGTTATATTAAGCAAATCAGACGGCACAATTGTGTTTATTATTTTTTTGACGGATAGCCAGGTGCACACTCACACACTCAGACATAATTTACATACGAAGCATTTGTGTTTAGTGAGTCTGCCAGATCAGAGGCAGTAGGGATGACCATGGATGTTCTCTTGATAAGTGCGTGAAGTTAACAATTTTCCTGTCAAAATGTAACGAGTTCTGTTGGGTGTCAGGAAAAATGTATGGAGTAAAAAGTACATAATTTTATTTAGGAATGTAGTGAAGTAAAAGTAAAAGTAGTCCAAAATATTAATAGTAAAGTAGAGTACAGAAACCACAAAAACTACATAAGTAGTACTTTAAATCATTTTTACTTAAGTACTTTACACCACTTTAAACGCGTGGTTTCCATGTAGTTGATACCATTTAATTGACACCATTGCAGCCATTATTATGAGCCGACCTCCCCTCAGCAGCCTCCACTGGTGTCTGTGTGTGTGTGTGTGTGTGTGTTTATGTGTGTGTGTGTGTGTGTGTGTGTGTGTGTGTGTGTGTGTGTGTGTGTGTGTGTGTGTGTGTGTGTGTGTGTGTGTGTGTGTGTGTGTGTGTGTGTGTGTGAGTGTGTGTGTGTGTGTGCGAGAGAGAGAGAGATGGGGAGGGGGGAGAGAGAGTGAGAAAAACTCCCACCTCTAACATCCCTACTCTGTCCCCACATCCATAAACACCTCCTCTGATCTCCCATCTCACCCCTTTTATTATATCTCTCTCCCTTCTCTCTGTCTCTCCCTTTCTCTCTCCCTTCTCTCTGTCTCTCCCTTTCTCTCTCTCTCTCTCTCTCTCTCTCTCTCTCTCTCTCTCTCTCTCTCTCTCTCTCTCTCTCTCTCTCTCTCTCTCTCTCTCTCTCTCTCTCCCTCTCACTCTTTCTCTCTCCCTACAGTTTTTTGTCCCCCCACCAATGTTTCAACGTCTCTGCAGTGTGATGGCAACATGGGCACTGTCTCCTGGACGGCCGTTGCCAGAGCGGACATGTACCTAGCAACTGCCACAGGTAACGACGGACACACCCACACCTGCAGCTCCAACTCCACTGACTGTTCCTTCACCGACCTGCACTGCTCCGAGACCTACGCTGTCACCGTGGTTACCATCGACAGGGGCTGCCATAGCGACCCCAGCCCTGACGTTGAAGTCAGAACAGGTGAGAAGAGAGAGAGAGTCTTTCTGATCTGTCTGTTATGAATATCTTGTAGATCTAGAACTCAATTACATCCGTTATATTAAGCAAATCAGACGGCACAATTGTGTTTATTATTTTTTTGACGGATAGCCAGGTGCACACTCACACACTCAGACATAATTTACATACGAAGCATTTGTGTTTAGTGAGTCTGCCAGATCAGAGGCAGTAGGGATGACCATGGATGTTCTCTTGATAAGTGCGTGAAGTTAACAATTTTCCTGTCAAAATGTAACGAGTTCTGTTGGGTGTCAGGAAAAATGTATGGAGTAAAAAGTACATAATTTTATTTAGGAATGTAGTGAAGTAAAAGTAAAAGTAGTCCAAAATATTAATAGTAAAGTAGAGTACAGAAACCACAAAAAACTACATAAGTAGTACTTTAAATCATTTTTACTTAAGTACTTTACACCACTTTAAACGCGTGGTTTCCATGTAGTTGATACCATTTAATTGACACCATTGCAGCCATTATTATGAGCCGACCTCCCCTCAGCAGCCTCCACTGGTGTCTGTGTGTGTGTGTGTGTGTGTGTGTGTGTGTGTGTGTGTGTGTGTGTGTGTGTGTGTGTGTGTGTGTGAGAGAGAGAGAGATGGGGAGGGGGGAGAGAGAGTGAGAAAAACTCCCACCTCTAACATCCCTACTCTGTCCCCACATTCATAAACACCTCCTCTGATCTCCCATCTCACCCCTTTTATTATATCTCTCTCCCTTCTCTCTGTCTCTCCCTTTCTCTCTCCCTTCTCTCTGTCTCTCCCTTTCTCTCTCTCTCTCTCTCTCTCTCTCTCTCTCTCTCTCTCTCTCTCTCTCTCTCTCTCTCTCTCTCTCTCTCTCTCTCTCCCTCTCACTCTTTCTCTCTCCCTACAGTTTTTTGTCCCCCCACCAATGTTTCAACGTCTCTGCAGTGTGATGGCAACATGGGCACTGTCTCCTGGACGGCCGTTGCCAGGGCGGACATGTACCTAGCAACTGCCACAGGTAACGATGGACACACCCACACCTGCAGCTCCAACTCCACTGACTGTTCCTTCACCGATCTGCACTGCTCCGAGGCCTACGCTGTCACCGTGGTTACCATCGACAGGGGCTGCCATAGCGACCCCAGCCCTGACGTTGAACTCAGAACAGGTGAGAAGAGAGAGAGAGTCTTTCTGATCTGTCTGTTATGAATATCTTGTAGATCTAGAACTCAATTACATCCGTTATATTAAGCAAACCAGACGGCACAATTGTGTTTATAATTTTTTTGACGGATAGCCAGGTGCACACACACACTCAGACATAATTTACATACGAAGCATTTGTGTTTAGTGAGTCTGCCAGATCAGAGGCAGTAGGGATGACCAGGGATGTTCTCTTGATAAGTGCGTGAAGTTAACAATTTTCCTGTCAAAATGTAACGAGTTCTGTTGGGTGTCAGGAAAAATGTATGGAGTAAAAAGTACATAATTTTATTTAGGAATGTAGTGAAGTAAAAGTAAAAGTAGTCAAAAATATAAATAGTAAAGTAAAGTACAGAAACCACAAAAAACTACTTTAGATAATTTTTACTTAAGTACTTTACACCACTTTAAACGCGTGGTTTCCATGTAGTTGATACCATTTAATTGACACCATTGCAGCCATTATTATGAGCCGACCTCCCCTCAGCAGCCTCCACTGGTGTCTGTGTTTGTGTGTGTGTGTGTGTTTATGTGTGTGTGTGTGTGTGTGTGTGTGTGTGTGTGTGTGTGTGTGTGTGTGTGTGTGTGTGTGTGTGTGTGTGTGTGTGTGTGTGTGTGTGTGTGTGTGAGTGTGTGTGTGTGTGTGTAAGCGAGAGAGAGAGAGATGGGGAGGGGGAGAGAGAGTGAGAAAAACTCCCACCTCTAACATCCCTACTCTGTCCCCACATCCATAAACACCTCCTCTGATCTCCCATCTCACCCCTTTTATTATATCTCTCTCCCTTCTCTCTGTCTCTCCCTTTCTCTCTCCCTTCTCTCTGTCTCTCCCTTTCTCTCTCTCTCTCTCTCTCTCTCTCTCTCTCTCTCTCTCTCTCTCTCTCTCTCTCTCTCTCTCTCTCTCTCTCCCTCTCACTCTTTCTCTCTCCCTACAGTTTTTTGTCCCCCCACCAATGTTTCAACATCTCTGCAGTGTGATGGCAACATGGGCACTGTCTCCTGGACGGCCGTTGCCAGGGCGGACATGTACCTAGCAACTGCCACAGGTAACGACGGACACACCCACACCTGCAGCTCCAACTCCACTGACTGTTCCTTCACCGATCTGCACTGCTCCGAGGCCTACGCTGTCACCGTGGTTACCATCGACAGGGGCTGCCATAGCGACCCCAGCCCTGACGTTGAACTCAGAACAGGTGAGAAGAGAGAGAGAGTCTTTCTGATCTGTCTGTTATGAATATCTTGTAGATCTAGAACTCAATTACATCCGTTATATTAAGCAAACCAGACGGCACAATTGTGTTTATTATTTTTTTGACGGATAGCCAGGTGCACACTCACACACTCAGACATAATTTACATACGAAGCATTTGTGTTTAGTGAGTCTGCCAGATCAGAGGCAGTAGGGATGACCAGGGATGTTCTCTTGATAAGTGCGTGAAGTTAACAATTTTCCTGTCAAAATGTAACGAGTTCTGTTGGGTGTCAGGAAAAATGTATGGAGTAAAAAGTACATAATTTTATTTAGGAATGTAGTGAAGTAAAAGTAAAAGTAGTCCAAAATATTAATCGTAAAGTAAAGTACAGAAACCACAAAAAACTACGTAAGTAGTACTTTAAATCATTTTTACTTAAGTACTTTACACCACTTTAAACGCGTGGTTTCCATGTAGTTGATACCATTTAATTGACACCATTGCAGCCATTATTATGAGCCGACCTCCATAAACACCTCCTCTGATCTCCCATCTCACCCCTTATATTATATCTCTCTCCCTTCTCTCTGTCTCTCCCTTTCTCTCTCCCTTCTCTCTGTCGCTCCCTTTCTCTCTCTCTCTCTCTCTCTCTCTCTCTCTCTCCCTCTCTCTCTCTCTCTCTCTTTCTCTCTCCCTACAGGTTTTTGTCCCCCCACCAATGTTTCAACGTCTCTGCAGTGTGATGGCAACATGGGCACTGTCTCCTGGACGGCCGTTGCCAGGGCGGACATGTACTTAGCAACCGCCACAGGTAAAGACGGACACACCCACACCTGCATCTCCAACTCCACCGACTGTTCCTTCACCGACCTGCACTGCTCCGAGACCTACGCTGTCAACGTGGTTACCATCGACAGGGGCTGCCATAGCGACCCCAGCCCTGACGTTGAACTCAGAACAGGTGAGAAGAGAGAGAGAGTCTGTCTGATCTGTCTGTTATGAATATCTTGTAGATGTAGAACTCAATTACATCCTTCATAATCTCTCATGGGCAGGCGCACCTAACATAGAACGGTGTAGTATCGCCTGTCAACAGACTGTTGGATGTGACTATTAACGAGGGACTTTGTTCCACTGCGCAGATTTTTTCGCCACTGATCATTTGGACAAATCACGATTTCGCAAGTGTTCACATCTTTCGAATTTCAGAAGTGGAGGGGACATTTGGCCAATGCTTTGGCTGAGAATTTCCATTTAGGGGGGGTGGAGACTTCGATAGTCTGGTTAGTATATCTTCTCATACATCTCTCCCCAGAACCTAATGGAGGACCTGACGCAATTACGCAAGATTTTAGTTCTGGGTGTCCGAGATTCCATTCTTCATTACATTCCCACTTGTTGGACTTGAGTTAGCAACTGTATACTCTAGTACTTCTGTTGTCTCTGGACTCCTCAGCCCTGTGTCCACCCATCCAGCTGGAGGGCATAGTGTCCTGTTCTACCAACATCCTGTCCCTGACCTGGGATGCCAGCCCAGTGTACGGGGCCAAATACACCTTACACTCCCAGAAGATAGGGGGCGCTAACACCACCACCTCATACCCCACCTCTGACACCTCCCTCTTCATCACCGGCCTGCAGTGCGGGGAACACTACGCATTCCAGGTCGTCACTAGCGATGGGAACTGCAACAGCAGTCTTAGCCGGCCACTGGAGATGGATACAGGTAGGCAGAGCCTCACTGCTGGTTCAATAACTAATTATAGCCTAATATGGTCAATTTGTTTAGCTCCTGCTTGGGTGAAACATAGCGGCCATTCTGTGCCAAAATGCTCACCACCCATTGGCTGACATCTCATCACATGACCTCTGTCTCTCTTCCCCCTCAGCTCCATGCCAGCCAACCCACCTGGCAGCGCGTGTGGACTGTGGAACCAACCGAGGCAAGATCTCTTGGTTCGAAAGCCTCGGCGCCTCTTACTACATCGCCGAGGTGACGGGCGGCCATGGGCACGTGGCTTCTTGTACCTCCAATGATACTTCCTGTGCGGTGAAACTGCACTGCGGGCAGACGTACTCGGCTATACTGGTCGCCTCCACTGACTCCTGCAACAGTACTCTGCACGCCGCCATTGAATTTGACTCAGGTAAGACACAAACACATAAATTCCCCCAAACACACTACACTCTTTACACAATCAGTCCATTATTGTGCTCTCAAAACCCAACATGTCACATATTTCACTCTCCTCTCTCTTCCCTCACCCAGCCCCCTGTCTGCCTGAGAACGTGGTGGCAGAGCTGAACTGTAACTCCAACGTGTTAGCGGTGCAGTGGCAGCAGACCCCTGGAGATGGAGACGACACCTACACAGCCCTGGTCATCGGCAGTGACGGCTACCAGGCCTCCTGTAACTCCACCTCTAACTCCTGCAGCATCTTCAATCTGCAGTGTGGCCAGACCTACGAGGTGGCTGTCACCTCCTCCTCCATCAACTGTTCCATCATCGCTGGATCAGACTACCAGGTTCAGTCGGGTAGGTGGGCTATAGTTCTGCCAAATGAGGTGTCTGTTCCAATATCCACACTTAGAATGCCCAATACATGGCTTCATTATAAAAAGCTAGTGTCACGATTCTCTAAAGCAGAACCCAGAAGCAGACCAGGACAAGGTGAGTTGAATGAAGGGTGAGTATTTATTTAAAGACTTAAATGTGGAAGCAGGAGAATCCAGGTGACGGAGCTGGCAGTCGAGGTGAGTTGGGCAGATCCAATGATGTCTCTGAAGCCACAGACGACCAGGCAGCGGTGGAGTGAATGTTCCGGGAGAGTAACTGTAGACAGAGGAAACGAAGGTGAGTTCACAACAAGCAAAAAGTAACAGAACAGCAAAACTAACTTTAGTAATCTGAGGCTGATACGCAGGCACAACATACTGTTCATGGCTAACGATCCGGCAGGGAATGGATGTCAGGTCAGAGCTTATGAAGTGGAGAGGTGATGATCAGAACCAGGTGTGCAGATAGCTGATGAGATGCAGGTGCGGGTAATGGAGAGATCTCGCGCCTTGCTTCGTCGCCTGGCAACCAGACAGGGTGCGTTCAGGAAACTCAGGAAAAAACAACTCCAGGACAAAAACAGGCCACTCAGACAGAAACCGACTCAGGAAGCGGGATTCATGACAGCTAGTGTGAATAGGGAAGTGAGATCCATCTGTTTCAGTTTTCAAATGAAATTACTAGGGCCCTGACCCACGTGACCTGACCAGGAAGAACTGGGCATTAGTTATTGTCAATTAACACCTCTCTCCCCCTATCCCTCTCCCCTCTCCAGCCCCCTGTAAGCCCCAGAATACCACGGTGGACCTGGAGTGCAGCGCCAACGTCGCCACAGTGATCTGGGACCTGACCAGCACAGCTCAGAACTACACGGTGACGGCGACGGACGTGTCAGGCACCAACACCAGCTGCAGCACCAACGAGACCAGCTGCTCCTTCTCTGAGCTGAGTTGTGGCGAGATGTACACCTTCAGCGTCGTGGGCCACACCAACGTGTGTATGAGCGAGGTCAGCTCTCCCATGCAGATGCTCACAGGTACTGGTGCACCTACAGTTCTCTTACATTTGATAAATAGGAAATGTTTGATAAATATTTAAATTTTCACTCTAGTTTATTTTGCATTTATACAATATAATGTATTGCCCCAGGCCACACAATATAACTTTTTGATGTTATTTAAAAGCCATTATCAGGAGAAAAATATGGCATACCACCAAGCTGCTTAGATAAAGCTCTAAACCCCTCTCTCTGTCCCTCCATCTCTCTCTCTCTTTCTCTCTCTGTCCCTCTATCTCTCTCTCTCTCTGTCCCTCCATCTCTCTCTCTGTCCCTCCATATCTCTCTCTGTCCCTCTATCTCTCTCTCTCTGTCCCTCCATCTCTCTCTCTGTCCCTCCATATCTCTCTCTGTCCCTCCATCTCTCTCTCTGTCCCTCCATCTCTCTCTCTGTCCCTCCATATCTCTCTCTGTCCCTCCATCTCTCTCTCTCTTTCTCTCTCTGTCCCTCCATCCCTCTTTCTGTCCCTCCATCCCTCTTTCTGTCCCTCCATCCCTCTCTCTGTCCCTCCATCTCTCTCTCTCCCTTCCTCCATCTCTCTCTCTCTCTTGCTCCCTCCATCTCTCTCTCTCCCTCCATCCATTTCTCTCTGTCCCTCCATCCATCTCTCTCTCTCCCTCCATCCCTCTCTCTCTCCCCCTCCATCCCTCTCTCTCTCCTTCCATCCCTCTCTCTCTCTCTCCCTCCATCCCTCTCTCTCTCCCTCATCCCTCTCTCTCTCCCTCTATCCCTCTCTCTCTGTCCCTCCATCCCTTTCTCTCTCCAGCTCCTTGCGTGCCCACTAACATTGCCTCCAGTCTAGACTGTGGTACAGGGTTGGCCCTCATCACTTGGAACAGTGCCGTGGGAGCTACAGCCTACACCGTGCAGGCGGAGGGTAACCATGGTCACAACTCCTCCTGCAGCGACACAGGCACACAATGTTCCCTTAAAAACCTGGTATGCGGGCAGGAATACTCTGTCGTTGTTGTAGCAATGCACACCGGTTGTCCTGGTCCAGGCAGTCAGGCTGTAACGTTCACTACAGGTAAATACAGCGTAGTTTAACACTCCATATTTTCTACCTCTACTATTAAACTTTCTGACACTCTTTTATTCACTTGTTCATGACCTTTTATATAACTTTTTCCCCCTTCAGCTCCCTGCCCTCCTCAATCTGTGGAAACCCAACTGGACTGCCTGTCTGGAAGGTTGAATGTTGCCTGGCAACCGAGCGTCGGGGCGACCCGCTACCACGCCACGGTGCAAGAAGGAAGTAACGTCATGATGTGCGACACCAATACAACTTCCTGTGTCGTCCCCAATCTGAGCTGTGGAAACGCCTACAACATTACCGTGGTAGCACAGGGCCAATCCTGCAACAGCTCCCACAGCGCAGCCAATGAGATTTCAACAGGTAAGAAAACAGGAAAACGTTGTTTAATTGATGACCATTACTTAATGGTTGACCTACTGTATGTTAGTTGTGACTGTGCCCCCCTCTCTCACTCTGCTCCCCAGCACCCTGCCCCCCCACCTCCCTCTCAGCCACCGTGGACTGCTCCACCAACATCGCTATGGTCACCTGGGACTCCCAGAATGCACTGGGGGTGGCGTACAGAGCCCAGGCATTGGACGTGCAGCGTAGTTCAGTAGACTGTAACACCACAGACTCTAACTGTGCTCTGACTAGGCTGCAGTGTGGCAGTGAGTACAACGTCACTGTCACAGCCTCAAAGGACAACTGCTGGAGCATCCCAAGCCTGACGTTTACCTTCACTACAGGTCAGTGACACATCAATGGGACAGATATTATCTATTGAGCAAATCTCCAAAAATATATTACATTGGGAAGTTGGTGGCACCTTATTTGGGAAGGACAGGCTCTTGGTAACGGCTGGAGCGGAATTAGTGTTTTGGTATCAAATACATCAAACACGTGGTTTCCATGTATTTGATGCCATTCCATTTGCTCCATTCCAGCCATTACTATGAGCCGTCCTCCCCTCAGCAGCCTCCTGTGATTGAACACTATATAAGGTTTGTAAGATAAGATAGTACTTTATTAATCCCCCAAAAGGGAAATGTAATGAACAAAGTACTAACTTATCTTATCTTACGAGGTTGTATAAAGGTTGCTATGAGGTTATAACACTGTTTTTCACCTGTCCCCTCCCTCAGCGCCCTGTGTGCCCCTCCTCTCTGATGTCCAGCTGCTTTGCTCCTCTGACTCCGCCTCTATCACCTGGGCAACGGCTGCAGGGGCGGAGCTGTATGAAGTCACAGCGGAGGACGGCCAGGGCGGGAGCCTGCAGTGTAACTCCAGTGATGTCACTTCCTGCCAGGTGTCCAGCCTGCAGTGTGGACAGCAATATGTTTTCAGTGTGACCGCCTTGGACAGGCTGTGTGCGAGCGCTCCCAGCGCTATGATACAGTCAATGACAGGTACAACTGTGTGTGTGTGTGTGTGTGTGTGTGTGTGTGTGTGTGTGTGTGTGTGTGTGTGTGTGTGTGTGTGTGTGTGTGTGTGTGTGTGGGTGTCTATGTACAAGTGTGTGTGTGAGTCTCTCTGCTTGTGCCCATTCAGGACCCATGCTTTAGTACACACAGGTCACACATCCTATTCTGAGGCCAGTCTAGCCAAGTGAAAACATTTGAAACTCATAACCCAGTTTGGGTCCTGGCTAACATGCTAACATGTCCCCGTGTTCCCCCCTGCAGCCCCTTGTCCTCCCCAGAATATCCACACCTCAGTGGGCTGTGAGAACCGCACCGCCTGCATTAGCTGGACCCACAGCCAGGGGGCGCTGTCTTATACAGCTAGACTACACACGGCTGGTGGTGAGGCAGCTTCCTGCTCCTCCAACACCACCGGCTGTGACATCACCTCCCTTCCCTGCGGAGAGACGTACACAGTGACAGTGGCTGCAGAGGGACATACCTGCAACAGCTCCCAAAGCTCGGAATCCCCTATCAAGACAGGTGTGTTACTAAGGCAACCAAGCAAACCGTGACCCTAACCAAACCTATATGTACAGTAAATCATACCAACACCAGCTACTAATCACAGGGCTGCTAGACATATTTATTCACCAAGTGGTTATTAAAGGGATGGTCAACCGGGTAGAAGCATTAGGAGATATATGCCTCCATCACAGATCCATCTAATTCCATGTAATTCTGATGTTCCCTCCAAGCTCCATGTGTGCCCTCTGCTCCCATGGCCAACTTGAGCTGCAGCACCAACATGGCCGCCATGACCTGGAACAGCAGCCTGGGAGCCGACCTTTACTCTGTAGAAGCCAATAGTAGTGCAGGTCACTCTGCCAACTGCCAATCAGCAGGCCTGAGTTGTGAACTGACGTCCTTACAGTGTGGCCAGACATACACGGTCACAGTGACAGCTCAGGACAGCACCTGCACCAGCGCTAGCAGCCAGTCAGCGGAAGTCAAGACAGGTGTGTTGTTGTGAATAGACATTTAATGACATGTAATGCAGAAAGGCTACCCGCAGACTGAATCATGTTATCACATTGTCTTTTAAAATGACCATGGCCATGGTTTTAAAGTTGTGTAACGCTCACAGTCATTCTATTGTACATTATGTCATCTCAATCTCCTTTCCAGTTCCCTGCATGCCCACGGGTGTCAAGACCGATTCTGACTGCCTGTCCAATGCTGTGACCGCTTCCTGGTTTGCGAGTGACGGTTCAGAGTACTATATCGCCACGTTGGAGGATGGTAACGGCATGTCTACCACGTGTAAGTCGGTGGGGACGCAGTGTACCGTCGCGGGGCTCCAGTGTGGACAGGTCTACCATGTGACTGTAGCTGGGTCAGACGACAAGTGCACCAGCCCACAGAGCGTTGACACCCATACACACTCAGGTAGGAACCACACACACACACACACGAACAGACATGCACACACATACAAACACACACACACACACAGGAGCATCCAGTAACGTTTCTCTCCACCAATCCCACAGTGCCTTGCCTGCCCAGCTCCCTCCAGGCCATCATGGACTGCGAGGCGGTCTCCGCCACCGTATCCTGGCAACCCAGCGCCGGCACCTTGTCCTACGTCACCATGGTAATGGCCGGGTCAGGCCACAACGCTAGCTGTGCCACTAAGCACACCAACTGTGAGATGAGTGTTCTGGAATGTGGGGAGGACTACACTGTGACTGTGAGGGCTCTGGGAGAGAGCTGCAGTAGTGTGGCACAGATGGCAGGACACCTCACCACAGGTGAGAGGGAGGGAGGGAGGGAGGGAGGGAGGGAGGGGGAGAGGGAGAGGACACCTGTAATACCCCTGTTAATGCACCTATGTAATAAACTTATAATAACCCCTATGTAATAACCTTGTAATAACCCCTGTGTAATAACCTTGCAATAACCCCTATGTAACACCCCTCTACATACTGTAATCACATCTATATAACAACAAGTAACCCCTCTCTCCCCCGCTCCCCCTCTCTCCCTCTCTCCCCCTCTCTCCCTCCCTCTCCCTCTCTCCCCCAGAGCCCTGTGTGCCCATGCATCTCAGTGTGTCCTACAGCCTGTCCATCGCTCAGCTGTTCTGGGACACTGCTAAAGGTGCCACCTCCTACTCTGCCCAGGCCATCACTGACCAGGGCCTGACGGTCAGCTGTCACACCAACGACACCAACTGTGCCCTGCCCGCCATGGCCTGCGGTCAGCTGTACAATGTCACTGTCTCTGCTAGCAACAGCGCCTGTAACAACAGTGTCACCTCCAAGCCCTACACCATGATGACAGGTCAGTCATGTGAGCAGGATGTACAGTGCCTTGCAAAAGTATTCATCCCCCTTGGCGTTTTTCCTATTTTGTTGCATTACAACCTGTAATTTAAATTTATTTTTATTTGGATGTCATGTAATGGACATACACAAAATAGTCCAAATTGGTGAAGTGAAATGAAAAAAATTACTTGTTTCAAAAAATTCTAAATAATAAATAACAGAAAAGTGGTGCGTGCATATGTATTCACCCCTTTACTATGAAGCCCCTAAATAAGATCTGGTGCAACCAATTACCTTCAGAAGTCACATAATTAGTTAAATAAAGTCCACCTATGTGCAATCTAAGTGTCACATGATCTGTCACATGAAAGGCCCCAGAGTCTGCAACACCACTAAGCAAGGGGCACCACCAAGCAAGCAGCACCATGAAGACCAAGGAGCTCTCCAAACAGGTCAGGGATAAAGTTGTGGAGAAGTACAGATCAGGGTTTGGTTATAAAAAAATATCCAAAACTTTGAACATCCCATTGAGCACCATTAAATCCATTATTAAAAAATGGAAAGAATATGGCACCACAACAAACCTGCCAAGAGAGGGCTGCCCACCAAAACTCACGGACCAGGCAAGGAGGGCATTAATCAGAGAGGCAACAAAGAGACCATCAAAAAAAAATTATATATATATACACTGCTCAAAGAAATAAAGGGAACACTAAAATAACACATCCTAGATCTGAATGAATGAAATAATCTTATTAAATACTTTTTTCTTTACATAGTTGAATGTGATGACAACAAAATCACACAAAAATGATCAATGGAAATCAAATGTATCAACCCATGGAGGTCTGGATTTGGAGTCACCCTCAAAATTAAAGTGGAAAACCACGCTACAGGCTAATCCAACTTTGATGTAATGTCCTTAAAACAAGTCAAAATGAGGCTCAGTAGTGTGTGTGGCCTCCACGTGCCTGTATGACCTCCCTACAACGCCTGGGCATGCTCCTGATGAGGTGGCGGATGATCTCCTGAGGGGTCTCCTCCCATACCTGGACTAAAGCATCCGCCAACTCCTGGACAGTCTGTGGTGCAACGTGGCGTTGGTGGATGGAGCGAGACATGATGTCCCAGATGTGCTCAATTGGATTCAGGTCTGGGGAACGGGCGGGCCAGTCCATAGCATCAATGCCTTCCTCTTGCAGGAACTGCTGACACACTCCAGCCACATGAGGTCTAGCATTGTCTTGCATTAGGAGGAACCCAGGGCCAACCGCACCAGCATATGGTCTCACAAGGGGTCTGAGGATCTCATCTCAGTACCTAATTGCAGTCAGGCTACCTCTGGCGAGCACATGGAGGGCTGTGCGGCCCCCCAAAGAAATGCCACCCCACACCATGACTGACCCACCTCCAAACCGGTCATGCTGGAGGATGTTGCAGGCAGCAGAACGTTCTCCACGGCGTCTCCAGACTCTGTCACGTCTGTCACGTGCTCAGTGTGAACCTGCTTTCATCTGTGAAGAGCACAGGGCGCCAGTGGCGAATTTGCCTATCTTGGTGTTCTCTGGCAAATGCCAAACGTCCTGCACGGTGTTGGGCTGTAAGCACAACCCCCACCTGTGGACGTCGGGCCCTCATACCACCCTCATGGAGTCTGTTTCTGACCGTTTGAGCAGACACATGCACATGTATGGCCTGCTTGAGGTCATTTTGCAGGGCTCTGGCAGTGCTCCTCCTGCTCCTCCTTGCACAAAGGCGGAGGTAGCAGTCCTGCTGCTGGGTTGTTGCCCTCCTACGGCCTCCTCCACATCTCCTGATGTACTGGCCTGTCTCCTGGTAGCGCTTCCATGCTCTGGACACTACGCTGACAGACACAGCAAGCCTTCTTGCCACAGCTCGCATTGATGTGCCATCCTGGATGAGCTGCACTACCTGAGCCACTTGTATGGATTGTAGACTCCGTCTCATGCTACCACTAGAGTGAAAGCACCGCCAGCATTCAAAAGTGACCAAAACTGAGAACTGAGAAGTGGTCTGTGGTCAACACCTGCAAAACCAGTCTTTTTATTGGGGGTGTCTTGCTAATTGCCTATAATTTCCACCTGTTGTCTATTCCATTTGCACAACAGCATGTGAAATGTATTGTCAATCAGTGTTGCTTCCTAAGTGGACAGTTTGATTTCACAGAAGTGTGATTGACTTGGAGTTACATTGTGTTGTTTAAGTGTTCCCTTAATTTTTTTGAGCAGTGTATATATATATTGTAAAGTGGTTGTCCCACTGGCTATCATAAGGTGAATGCACCAATTTATAATTAAATAATTGAATAATTATGCACGCTCAAGTTTTCTGTTTTTTTGTATTATTTCTTGTTAGTTTCACAATAAAACATATTTTGCATCTTCAAAGTGGTAGGCATGTTGTGTAAATCAAATGATACAAATCCCCAAAAAATCCATTTTAATTCCAAGTTGTAAGGCAACAAAATAGGACAAATACCAAGAGGGGTGATTACTTTCGCAAGGAACTGTAGGTTGGTATTGGCTAGAGAGGGGATGGGAGGGGTTAGTGGGGTGGTTTAAAAAGCAGCTATAATTTGGAATAAGTTAAATAAAAGTACCAGAAGAAGATATTGAGATAGCCCATTACATTTTACACACTCTCTGCTTCACATATGTGTGTTTCTCTTGTGCGTGTGTTTCTCGTGTGTGTGTGTGTGTGTGTGTGTGTGTGTTTCAGAGCCCTGTACGCCCACCAACGTGCAGGCCAGTATGGACTGCAACACTCTGACAGGTTCCGTCTCCTGGGAAGCGAGTGACATTGCCGTGGGTTACGCCGTTGTCCTGGAAGGCCAGGATGGCCACTCCACCAACTGTCTCACCACGGCAACCAGCTGTGACATGGGAGGGCTGAAGTGCGGCACGGTGTACTACGTTTATGTCAGAGCCCTGGGAGTTCAGTTTAACAGTTCAGTCTCCTCTGGAGTTGGTCTTTCACCAGGTGAGCACAACATAACACAATACATCTCTACTGACCCATTTGCACATTTCTTTTTTTGCTGCCACATCACCAGCCTGACAGACTGGGAGCCACACAGGGTCAGCCTCAGAGCAGGGCCCCTGGAGCAGATTTGTCACTTCCCCCTAAAGCTTTTGTCTGAGAAAAGCTTGCAATGCTTACAACTACCCCAGTCCCATCTCATGCCTCTGTTTTCAATAATAGGCCTCTGTCTATGTGACTCCCTATTAACCCTCTGTCCCCTGTTCCCCCATCCCCAGCCCCATGTCTACCCAGCAGTGTGCAGGCCCAGGTGGACTGTGGGAGCGATGGCGCCGCCCTGCTGTCCTGGAGCTACACTGACGGAGCCAACAACTACACCCTGTCTGCCATGGGGGTGGGGGGCGATGCGGCCTCCTGCACTACCGAGCAGAACCAGTGTAATGTCACGGGTCTATCCTGCGGAGGGCGGTATAACATCACACTCACCGCCACCAACCAGGAGTGTCAGATCACTGTCCCCATCAACGCCAGCTTCGACACACGTAAGTGGATGTCTGGACAGGTCGCTTTTTATATAGGAATTTTCATTATACTAGACCTTTGTGTGTTCGCAGATGTGAATGAACTGGATAGGTGTAAGCAATGTTACAGAGTACAGACGCTCTCCGACCTCCATTGAAAAGTAGGGAGGAACGACCACCATATTGCTTACATCTTTCTTGTTTATTTCCAGAACTGATTAGCTGACCTCTTCTATACCCTTCCTCCCATGTGTAACCCCTCAGAATCTCTAACCTCTAACACTTGACCCCCCAGGTCCGTGCTCCCCCCAGCATGTTGCTGTAGACCTGACGTGTGGCACCCAGATAGCCGACCTGTCCTGGGAGGAGAGGTCAGAGGTGGAGCTGTATGAGTCTATCGCCACCAGGTGGTCAGATGGGGCAGTGCAGCACTGTAACTCCACTGGCTCTACCTGTCAGTTCACTGACCTGGCCTGTGGAGCAACCTACAGCTTCACTGTGACCGCACGTAGCAACGGCTGTCACAGCCCGCCCAGCAACACTGTTCAGATCAACACAGGTACTAGCCTATAGCAGCCAGTTGCACAGTTGACTTAATTGGCTTCATATTATTAAACCTTTTCAATGATCGATTCTGCCACTGTTGTGGTCCTCTGTAGCTCAGCTGGTAGAGCACGGCGCTTGTAACGCCAAGGTAGTGGGTTCGGTCCCCAGGACCACCCATACACAAAAATGTATGCACGCATGACTGTAAGTCGCTTTGGATAAAAGCGTCTGCTAAATGGCATATTATTATTATTATTATTATTGAATGATTTCACATTACTCTGACATTACTCTCTCCCCCATCTCTCTCTCTCTCCCCCATCTCGCTCTCTCTCCCCCATCTCTCTCTCCCCCATCTCTCTCTCTCGCCCCATCTCTCTCTCCCCATCTCTCTCTCTCCCCATCTCTCTCTCTCTCCCCCATCTCTCTCTCCCCCATCTCTCTCTCTCCACCATCTCTCTCTCTCTCTCCCCATCTCTCGCTCTCCACTATCTCTCTCTCTACCATCTCTCTCTACCATCTCTCTCTATCATCTCTCTCTCCCTCTCACTCTCTCATCTCTCTCTCTCTCCCCCAACTCTCTCTCTCCCCCAACTCTCTCTCTCCCCCATCTCTCTCTCTCCCCATCTCTCTCTCTCCCCATCTCTCTCTCTCTCCATCTCTCTCTCTCCCCCATCGCTCTCTCTCTCTCCCCTATCTCTCTCTCTCCACCATCTCTCTCTCTCTCCCCATCTCTCTTTATCTCTCTCTCCCCATCTCTCTCTCTCTCCCCCATCTCTCTCTCTTCCCCATCTCTCTCTCTCCACCATCTCTCTCTCCCCCATCTCTCTCTCTCTCTCCCCATCTCTCTCCACCATCTCTCTCTCCCCATCTCTCTCTCTCACCCCATCTCTCTCTCTCCCCCCATCGCTCTCTCTCCACCATCTCTCTCTCTCCCCATCTCGCGCTCTCTCCGCCATCTCTCTCTCTCCCCCATCTCTCTCTCTCCACCATCTCTCTCTCTCCCCATCTCGCGCTCTCTCCGCCATCTCTCTCTCTCTCCCCCATCTCTCTCTCTTCCCCATCTCTCTCTCTCTCCACCATCTCTCTCTCTCCACCTTCTCTCTCTCTCCACCATCTCTCTCTCTCTCTACCATCTCTCTCTCCACCTTCTCTCTCTCCACCATCTCTCGCTCTCCACCATCTCTCGCTCTCCACCATCTCTCTCTCTCTCTACCATCTCTCTCTCGCCACCATCTCTCTCTCTCCACCATCTCTCTCTCCACCATCACTCTCTCTCTACCATCTCTCTCCCTCTCTCCACCATATCTCTCTCTCTACCATATTTTTCTCCCCATCTCTCTCCCCCATCTCTCTCTCCACCATCTCTCTCTCCCCATCTCTCTCTCTCACCCCATCTCTCTCTCTCCCCATCTCTCTCTCTTCCCCATCTCTCTCTCTTCCCCATCTCTCTCTCTCTCCACCATCTCTCTCTCCCACCTTCTCTCTCTCTCCACCATCTCTCTCTCTCTACCATATCTCTCTCCACCTTCTCTCTCTCCACCATCTCTCGCTCTCCACCATCTCTCGCTCTCCACCATCTCTCTCTCTACCATCTCTCTCTCTCCACCATCTCTCTCTCTCTCCACCATCTCTCTCTCTCCACCATCACTCTCTCTCTACCATCTCTCTCCCTCTCTCCACCATATCTCTCTCTCTACCATATTTTTCTCCCCATCTCTCTCCCCCATCTCTCTCTCCCCCATCGCTCACTCTCTCTCCCCCATCGCTCACTCTCTCTCCCCCATCTCTCTCTCTCCACCATCTCTCTCTCTCCCCATCTCGCGCTCTCTCCGCCATCTCTCTCTCTCTCCCCCATCTCTCTCTCTTCCCCATCTCTCTCTCTCTCCACCATCTCTCTCTCCACCTTCTCTCTCTCTCCACCATCTCTCTCTCTCTCTACCATCTCTCTCTCCACCTTCTCTCTCTCCACCATCTCTCGCTCTCCACCATCTCTCGCTCTCCACCATCTCTCTCTCTCTCTACCATCTCTCTCTCGCCACCATCTCTCTCTCTCCACCATCTCTCTCTCTCCACCATCACTCTCTCTCTACCATCTCTCTCCCTCTCTCCACCATATCTCTCTCTCTACCATATTTTTCTCCCCATCTCTCTCCCCCATCTCTCTCTCCACCATCTCTCTCTCCCCATCTCTCTCTCTCACCCCATCTCTCTCTCTCCCCCATCTCTCTCTCTTCCCCATCTCTCTCTCTTCCCCATCTCTCTCTCTCTCCACCATCTCTCTCTCTCCACCTTCTCTCTCTCTCCACCATCTCTCTCTCTCTACCATATCTCTCTCCACCTTCTCTCTCTCCACCATCTCTCGCTCTCCACCATCTCTCGCTCTCCACCATCTCTCTCTCTACCATCTCTCTCTCTCCACCATCTCTCTCTCTCTCCACCATCTCTCTCTCTCCACCATCACTCTCTCTCTACCATCTCTCTCCCTCTCTCCACCATATCTCTCTCTCTACCATATTTTTCTCCCCATCTCTCTCCCCCATCTCTCTCTCCCCCATCTCTCTCTCTCCCCCATCGCTCACTCTCTCTCCCCCATCTCTCTCTCTCTCCTCCATCTCTCTCTCTCTCCCCCATCTCTCTCTCTTTCTCTCTCTCTCTCTCTCTCTCTCTCTCTCTCTCTCTCTCTCTCTCTCTCTCTCTCTCTCTCTCTCTCTCTCTCTCTCTCTCTCATCTCTTGAGTGACATTTAGCACCATAACATTTACTGTGTATCAATTATTCAAACAATGCATTACTTAGTATTGGAGGTAATAATTTCCCCCCTCTCTCTTCCCCTCTGTCCTTCCCTCCATGTCTCTCTCTCCACAGTGCCATGTGTGCCATCTCTGGTGGAGGGAAGAGTCGACTGTGTGAGTGGTGACGTGTCAGTGACCTGGAAGCATAGCAATGGAGCCACTGCCTACACCGCCATCGCCCAGGGCAACGAGGGCTACGCGTTCTCCTGCAACACCAGTGGGACGGTGTGTGTGTTCAATGACCTGCTCTGTGGACACACCTACAGCGTCACCGTCAGCGCTGCCGACAACACCTGCTCCAGTGCCTACAGCAGCCCCATCACCGTGGAGACAGGTGTGTGTGTGACATTTTCAATACCGTAAATGGAGTGTGATCCTGGACAAAACAAATTCTGCCACCTGCCCAAGTGGGTCCCCCTTTAACCCTTTATTTTCTCTCTTCAGAACCCTGTGAGCCCCAGAATGTCAGTGCTCACTTGGACTGCCATAGCAACGAGGGCGTGGTCTCCTGGGAGATTAGTGACAGGGTGACATCACACCTTGTTACGGCAGTTGGCCCTGACGGACACCGTCTCAGCTGCAACAGCACCTCCTCGTCCTGCACACTACCCACCATGCACTGCGGCCAGCGCTACAACCTCACCGTCACCGCCCTGGAAGGCGTCTGCGACAACAGTCGTTCACAACTCACCCTGCCGTCAGGTGAGTGCGTTGTAGCCAATCACAATCCACTGAGCAGTGGTGGTGATCTAACACTGGTCATAGCTATCCAAAAAGGACCACAGAATGGATATTAGACGTTGGACTTTGTTGTGTTTGTACACTGAGTATACAAAACATTAAGAACACCTGCTCTTTTTGGGTTTCCTTCGGAGGACAAAAATAAACTTTGTTTTTACAGCTTTTTCTTTTGTTGTTACATGTACATTCTAAACAAATTTTTTCACAGTAGTTACAGAGCAAGAATATAGTAATTTGATATTTACATTATACATTGTGTTTTCAGTCATAACTGAACACCTGCTCTTTCCATGACTGACCAGTTGAATCCAGCAGAAAGCTATGATCCCTTATTGATCTCAATTGTTAAATCCATTTCAATCAGTGTAGATGAAGGGGAGGACAGGTTAAAGAAGGATTTTTAAGCCTTGAGACAATTGAGACATGGATTGTGTATGTGTGCCATTCAGAGGGTGAATGGGCAAGACAAAATATTTAAGTGGCTGAACGGGGTATGGTAGTAGGCGCCAGGTGCACCGTTTTTTGTCAAGAACTGCAACGCTGCTGGGTTTTTCAAGTGCAACAGTTTCCCGTGTGTCTCAAGAATGGTCCACCACCCAAAGGACATCCAGCCAGCTTGACACAACTATGGGAAGGATTGGAATCAACATGGGCCAGCATCCCTGTGGAACACTTGCGACACTTTGTAGAGTTCGTGCCCCGACGAATTGAGGCTGTTCTGAGGGGGGTGCAACTCAATATTAGGAATGTGTTCTTAATGTTTTGTGCACTCAGTGTATGTCTTTGATCATTTGGAGTAATATCTTGATTATTATAAAACTATCCAATTAATTTTCTCATTATATGGATGTTTGTGTTTTTCAATTAATTAGATAATTTAATAACACCAAATGAACCCACTGTCCATCCTCTCCTCTCCACTCTAGGGCCCTGTGCTCCGGGTAACCTGCAGACTAGCTTCCAGTGCAGCACCAACTCTACCTCAGTGACCTGGGATAGAGGCAGTGGAGCCCTCTCCTATATGGTTGTAGGAGAGGCTACCAATGGCCACATTACCTCTTGGAACTCTAGCACCACGGACAGTGATCTGGAGGGATTGCAGTGTGGCCAGATGTACAATGTCTCAGTCCACTCTATGGATGGAGTCTGTAGGAGCATTCAGAGTGTCAGCTCAGACGTGCAAACGGGTGAGATGGGCAAAAAACATGAATGTGCGCACGCACACACACACACACACACACAGATAGTAATGTGTTGCTAATCCAATTGACTAATGAGAATCCCTCCCTCCAGCCCCCTGCCCGCCCCAGAATGTGGATGCCGAGGTATACTGTGCCTCAGGCATCATGTTGGTGACCTGGGACCCCAACATGGATGTCCAGTTCTTCCTGGTGGATGCAGTGACAAAGGGAGGGAGAAGCCACTCCTGCAACACTACAGACACCCAGTGCTTCATCACCAGTCTGCCCTGTGGAGAGAGCTTCTCTGTCCAGGTCACCGCTGCCAGAGGAGGCTGCCACAGCCTGCCCAGTCAGGCCCTCAACATCTCATCAGGTACGGCTGGGTCACCAGAACGCGACATTGGTCAGTTGTTTGTCATCAGAATTAGCCATCAGCTATTGTGTAGCCACTAATACATAACCGATCTACAGTTTGATTCCTGAACATTTGATTAGGATTGATGGAAACAGAATAGCTACTTTTATACAACATATGTAAAGTTCTAGATGATCCATGATCCCAGATGAGATACTTTTTTCTGACTTTAAACCTCCCTTCAAAGTGTTCATAACTTCCCTACTAAAAAACATATTCTCTTCAGTACTATTGCTCCAGTGTATCTAACCATCCCTTCCTGTCTTTCTACCCAGCCCCGTGCATGCCCACGGGGGTGAACGGTAGCCAGGACTGTGTGACCAACAATGCCTGGGTGTCCTGGGCCCCTGCCCTGGGGGTGGACAGATACATGGTGACCGCTAACGGCGTGGGGGGGTACAACTCCTCCTGCTCCACCCATGGCTCTGACACCACCTGTGAGGTGCCTGACCTGGCCTGCGGGGTGCGCTACAACTTCTCGGTTACTGCTAGCAACGGACAGTGTGATAGTCCACCCAGTGCGACCTTCGACCTCGAGACACGTAAAGAATGGCAATGTCACCTGGGTCAAGCTTGGATGAACGGGGCTATTTTGCTGGGATGTAGGGTTTTTGGGAGTTGGGTGGGTTGGTCGTTGGTGTAAAAAGAAATATGAGTGATATTCAGTAACTCTTGGAGGACAATATAAGTTGACTGGGGACATTATAGTAATTATTTTAACCTATTTCACTGGCTATCATATTGTCTTCCACTGTCTTATTATTAGTGTCATGCTATATTTCCCTCTGAAAATCAATAACAAAATATATGTTTACCTCCAGCTCCCTGCGCCCTGGCCAGCATCACCGCCTTCGCCCAGTGTCATAACTCCTCCATCCTGGTCCTGTGGGAGCCCATGGTGGGCAGCGTGGGAAACCCTGTGTACATCGCCACGGCGGAGGCCAGCGACCGCAGCGTGCTGACCTGTAACAGCTCTGCCAGCAGCTGTGACCTGGAGGGGGCGCGCTGTGGCCTGCACTACACTGTCATCGTAGCGGCATCATCAGACAGCTGCACCAGCCAGAGGAGTCCTCCTTATAGGATCAGCATGGGTAGGTTTCATGGCTGTATTAAGAGTCATATCAGGTCCCGTATTCACAAAGCATCTTAGAGTACTGAGTGCTGATCTGGGATCAGGACCTGCCTGTCCACACAGTGCCTTGCAAACGTATTCATTCCCCTTGGGGTTTTTCCTATTTTGTTGCATTACAACCTGTAATTTAAATGGATTTTTATTTGGATTTAATGTAATGGACATACACAAAATAGTCCAAATTGGTGAAGTGAAATTAAAAAAATTACTTGTTTCTAAAAAATACATTACGGAAAAGTGGTGCGTGCATATGTATTCACCCCCTTTGCTATGAAGCCCCTAAATAAAGATCTGGTTCAACCAATTACCTTCAGAAGTCACATAATGAGTTAAATAAAGTCCACCTGTGTGCAATCTAATCATGATCAATCATGATCTGTCACATGATCTAAGTATATATACACCTGTTCTGAAAGGCTCTAGAGTCTGCAACACCACTAAGCAAGGGGCACCACCAAGCAAGCGGCACCACAAAGACCAAGGAGCTCTCCAAACAGGCCAGGGACAAAGTTGTGGAGAAGTACAGATCAGGGTTGGGTTATTAAAAAATATCAGAAACTTTGAACATCCCACGGAGCACCATTAAATCCATTATTAAAAAATTGAACGAATATGGCACTACAACAAAACTGCCAAGAGAGGGCCGCCCACCAAAACTCATGGACCAGGCAAGGAGGGCATTAATCAGAGAGGCAACAAAGAGACCAAAGATAACCCTGAAGGAGCTGCAAAGCTCCACAGCAGAGATTGGAGTATCTGTCCATAGGACCACTTTAAGCCGTACAGACCTGGGCTTTACGGAAGAGTGGCCAGAAAATAGCCATTGCTTAAAGAAAAAAATAAGCAAACACGTATGGTGTTCGCCAAAAGGCATGTGGGAGACTCCCCAAACATATGGAAGAAAGTACTCTGGTCAGATGAGACTAAAATTGAGCTTTTTGGCCATCAAGGAAAACGCTAAGTCTGGAGCAAACCCAACACCTCTCATCACCCCGAGAACACCATCCCCACAGTGAAGCATGGTGGTGGCAGCATCATGCTGTGGGGATGTTTTTCATCGGCAGGGACTGGAAAACTGGTCAGAGTTGAAGGAATGATGGATGGCGCTAAATACAGGGAAATTCTTGAGGGAAACCTGTTTCAGTCTTCCAGAGATTTGAGGCTGGGATGAAGGTTCGCCTTCCAGCAGGACAATGACCCTAAGCATACTGCTAAAGCAACACTCAAGTGGTTTAAGGGGAAGCATTTAAATGTCTTGGAATGGCCTAGTCAAAGCCCAGACCTCAATCCAATTGAGAATCTGTGGTATGACTTAAAGATTGCTGTACACCAGTGGAACCCATCCAACCTGAAGGAGCTGGAGCAGTTTTGCCTTGAAGAATGGGCAAAAATCCCAGTGGCTAGATGTGCCAAGCTTATAGAGACATACCCCAAGAGACTTGCAGCTGTAATTGCTGCAAAAGGTGGCTCTACAAAGTATTGACTTTGGGAGTGGGGGGGTGAATAGTTATGTATGTTTTTTTGTTTTATTTCTTGTTTGTCTCACAATAAAAAAATTCTTCAAAGTGGTAGGCATGCATACTAACCCCCCCAAAAATCCATTTTAATTCCAGGTTGTAAGGCAACAAAATAGGAAAAATGCCAAGGGGGGTGAATACTTTCGCAAGCCACTGTAATCCTAATTTCTGCCTAATCTCCTCCTAATTTCTGCATAATTTCCCCCTAATTTGAGTGTTTTGTTGGAAGTTATGTTTCTGAGAATGTCTCTAAGGATGTTTTTTAAATGATATTCTCTTCCTGTTTTAAACCCATTGGCATGCAATAAAGTAATATTGCTTTCACTGTGTGTGGGACATATTGGATTACAGAAGTGACTTGAAATTCAGTGGTCATTATAAGAAAATGAATTCCTAAATGTACAGTGGAATTCCCAAATGTACATCCTGGTTTGGTGACAATAGAAATGTGTTTCCTAGAAATGTTAATACACACGTGTTAAGAGCTTTTCCGTTTTAATTTCACATTGACCTAGCAGCCACAAGTAAAGTACCCTATTTTACCTTGTGTACAGGTTGTTGTTTATTGCGTCCATTGTGTTTGCTTTACAGTCAATGGGAAGAAGCCAGTTTACTCTCCGCATTTCTTCCTTCGCATCATAATGTCAGTCAGTGGGTTACATCTTCCTCTTGTTGTAGGATTAGACCTCACCAGGGATCATGTACTGTGAGTTACAAAGTCTTTGGCACCTAGAAACCCAACCGAAATATTATTATTCTAAGTGAATGGCCTAGTTCAGAATAGATGAGAATAAACCTGTATTAAGGAATGAAGCAACACATTTATGTCTATCTCTATGGGGAGAAAGAAAGGCCAGATAGAGAATATGGGATTTTGACTTGGTTATTTCATGGTGAACTAGAGACACTAGAAGTTGTGCGGTGTTCCGTGTGTGAATATGGGAAGGGCTGAATGATGGGATTTAAAATGACTCTTTCTCCATATTTGCACATCTCATCTAACCTTGACTGCCTGTCTTTGTCAGAAGACAATGAGGGATTACACATCTATTATGCATCCATTGTGGTTGAGATTCTAGAGTTTGAGATAAAGAGTTGCGTGTGAAAACAAATATGCCACCTTGATTCAGAGCCTGAAACTCAAACCTTACACAATGAGTGGAAATTGTGTTGATCTATGATTAAGGGCAAAGTGATGTGAACAGAGAGATACAGAGAGAGATACAGTGTGAGACAATACTCAGCTCCCTCTCCTTCAGTGTCACTCCTCTGTACCGGACCTACCCCTCACTGTTAGGCCTTCTATCTAGCTTTCTGTTTTTTTGTCTTATTTCTTGTTTGTTTCACAAAAAAAATATTTTGCATCTTCAAAGTGGTAGGCATGTTGTGTAAATCAAATGATACAAACCCCCCCAAATATCAATTTTAATTCCAGGTTGTAAGGCAACAAAATAGGAAAAATGCCAAGGGGGGTGAATAATTTTGCAAGCCACTGTTTAATCATATTCATTAGGATCTAAAAGACACAACCGATCCTAGATCAGCACTCCTGCTCTGAGACACTTTGTGAATACAGAACCTGGTACTCTGTACTAAAGCTGTTCCAGAACAGGGTTTATAAGTTGTTATAACAGTTGTTATAACAGTGGTCATTATAGTCAACATGGTTAGTGTCCTTGCTTGTTCTAGTTATCTATCTAAAGAGTATCTCTGATCTCTCACCCTCCTCCCTCTCTGTTTCTCTCAAGAACCATGCCCCCCCCAGGGTGTGGTCATCAGCTCCCCCTGTGAGTCCCACGGAGCTCACGTGTCCTGGACCACGTCCCCTGTGGCCGAGACCTACCTCATGACCGCAACGGGTGGAAACGGGGACGTGCGGTCCTGCAAAACGACCGCCAACAACTGCTCCCTGTCTGAGCTGCAGTGTGGTCAGCAGTACGCTATCTGTGTGACCGCCAGCCACGAGAACTGCTCCAGTGGCGCCAGTCAGAACGTCACCTTCAATACAGGTACGCATCACACAAACATTAGGTGTGTAGGACAGACAGTATGATGACATGCTCCATGTGCTTCTGCCGAAATCTAGTGCACTATTTAGGGAATGTGGTGTCATCATCTGCCATTTGACCTTTCAACTTTGACCTTTCTCTCCTTCAGTGCCCTGCCAGCCAGAAGGTCTGTCCGTGTTGGTCCAGTGTGCCAACCACTCTGCGTTGCTGTCGTGGACAGTCAGAGGTGGCGTTGTGGACTACAGGGGCTGTGGCCAGGCTGAGGATGGCACCATGCTTTACTGTGAGAGCACAGGGGCTTCCTGTACCATCGGAGGGTTGGAGTGTGGTGCCCAGTACAACTTCTCTGTTCAGGCCTCAGACGGGACCTGCAACAGCTCCTTCAGTGAGCCTCTGCTGGCCGGAGCAGGTACTGCACAGTCATCATATTGTACAGTCATCATATTGTACAGTCAGCATATTGTACAGTCATCGTATTGTACAGTCATCATATTATACAGTCATCATATTATACAGTCATCATATTGTACAGTCATCATATTATACAGTCATCATATTGTACAGTCATCATATTGATCATTGAGTAGTGATAGTTTTCCTTGGTCTTGGGAGGATAACTCAACTTAGAGGCTCTCTCTCAATTGATCTTTTCTTGATTCCTGACATCTTCTCTCCTCACCTCCTCATCAAAAACGCATTGGAGAGGAAGGTCAGAGAGGAAGGAACATGTTTAGATCTGGTATTTGTTGACAGTATGTCCTTCCTCTCTTCTGTAGCTCCCTGTCCCCCAGAGACCATGGCAGTGACCATGTTCCCCATGCAGAACCAGACCCAGTTTTTGCGTGCTTCCTGGACCCATGTGACCTGTCCCAACGTCCAATACCTGCTGGAGGTGACCGGAAGCATCCTGGGAGACAGCCAATCCCAGTTCGAGCTGTCTTCCTATTGGACCAGCTCCAGCTTCTTCGAGCTGCTCCTCCCCTGTGGCTCGTCCTATAGCGCGACAGTGAGGAGCAGGAACTTTGCAGGCGACAGCGCCCCCTCTGCAGCCATCACTGGAACCACAGGTACAGCAAGAGACCTAACGTGGGACAGATGTGCACAAGTCATTGAGTTAGATAGAGGACTCAAGTTTGTATCTGTGCCATTATGGTGTCTGTGACAGCATCTACATTTTAAAGTATTCCATTTTCTTATTTTGTCCTCAATCTATCTCTATGGCATCACTCACATTTCACTCCAATCTCTGATGTCAGTGCAAGATGTGTTAAAGTCATGACATAACATAACATTACTAGGACCCAGAGTTTTTCCTGGTGAGGTCATATAGACCTTGCCCTAAACATAACACAACTCAACCACAACCATAACCCTAACCATAGCATTCCATCTCTCTCCAGCCCCTTGCCCTCCACCGGTGGTGACCTACAGTGGTTCCATCTCCTCGGCCACCATCTCGTGGAATGCATCCGTCTACGCCACCATGTATACGGTGTATGACATCAGTGGCGCGGTGCGGAACCAGGTGTGCAGCACGGTACAGCTGTCCTGTTCCCTGGCCAACCTCAACTACAACAACCTGGAGGTCACCGCTAGCAACACGGCCGGGGAGAGCGACCCCACCAGGGAAATAACAGGTAGGAACCAACCCAGACAGTTGTGTTTGGAAATGTGACCGTTTGTTATTGAAATAGGCTGAAGCCAGCGCCTTCTTCTGCATCAATGTTAATCACTGTCTCTTAATATGATGTTAATCAATGTCTCTTAAAATGGTTCTCATCTACAGTGCATCACTTGAGGAGAAGGAGAGATCTCAGTGAAGAAGAGATGATCTCAGAGACGAGTGAGTAATCAGTGCTCTGCTCTATTTCACAAGTGGACTCTATGGATACAGGAAGGCAACATTACAAAGTGGTTTTAACAAATCAATTCAATAAATAATTCAATTCATACTCAGACCACTCTCCTTGCCTCCTTCATCAGGTCTGTCCAAGCCCGTGGTGCGGGTCACCGTGGAAACCCCCAACGTCCTCCTGGTGGAGTGGTCCCCCGTGAAGGGGGCCGCCTACTACAACCTAGTGGTGCGAGAGCAGAGTTCTCGCCCCCGCCACGCCAGCCGCCCCCAGATACTGACCGTGTACGGCGAGAGCTCCATCGTCGCCAACCTCAAACCTTCCTCCACATACTGCTTATCCGCGTCGGCCCACACTGAGGACAGGGAGGGGCCCTACTCAGAGCCTGTGTGTGTGGAGACTGTGGCCCCTGCAGTCAAGATGTGAAGGGGGGTTCTGGAGTGAAGCAGAGGCATGGGCAGAGACATTAATTTATCTTAATATTTATATATGGCTCTGGTCATGGGTATCACAGAACAAGAATGTAATACTTATCAATCTCCAGATGTTTTGGTGCCAACATGGGCACAGCAACCCACAAGCAATTTTTGAATCTCAAATCATTCTGCCTTATTCTGTAAAACGAAGGTCTCCTTTGGGAAAGTGGTCTTCTAACCTCAGAGGGACTTCCTGGTTCAATACGAAAGCTACAGTATGTCTCTGGTCGGCATAACAAGGCCGCTGGCAGTATGTATTGTATTGTCACTGAATGCTATAGCTCAGTGTTTCCCAACCCTGGTCCTCCAGTAACCCCAACAGTACACATTTTTATTGTAACCCCGGACAAGCACAACTGATTTAACTCATTGAGGACCTGATGATTAGTTGACTAGTTGAATCAGTTGTGTTTGTCCGGGGCTACAATAAAACTGTACTGTTGGGGGTACTGGAGGACCGGAGTTGGGAAACACTGCTATAGCTGACCGTAACTTTTTCTAAAATGTCAGCGGTTTTTTTTAAGGTTTGGGGTAGCTCTGTCTGCGGTGTGATGGTTGAGATATGTGATCCAAAGTGGTCATTTCCTATCTCTTTTCCTGTTGTATCAAGTAGTATAAAATATTTGTATGACTTGTGAGAAACGACCTATGAAGTATACTATTCCTAAATCATCATCATCCTTGCTGAAGTTGTGAAATCAAAGCTCAAACATGTATTTCTAGTTTTTGTATAATTTTTACAATACCTTCGACAAGTTATTTTTAATGACTTGCTTTATATGCATCTTTCCTTTTTATTACATATATATATATATACTGAACAAAAATATAAAACGCAACATACAACAATTTCAAAGATTTTGCTGAGTTACAGTGAATATAAGGATATCAGTCAATTTAAATAAATTCATTAGGCCCTAATCTATGGATTTAACATGACTGGGCAGGGGCGCAGACAATCAGAATGAGTTTTCCCGCACAAAAGGGCTTTATTACAGACAGAAATTCTCCTCAGTTTCATCAGCTGTCCAGGTGGCTGGTCTCAGACGATCCCGCAGGTGAAGAAGCCGGATGTGGAGGTCCTGGGCTGGCGTGGTTACACGTGGTCTGTGGTTGTGAGGCCGGTTAAATGTACTACCAATAATTCTCTAAAACAAAGTTGGAGGTGGCTTATGAGAGAAATTAACAAATTATCTGGCAACAGCTCTGGTGGACATTCCTGCAGTCAGCATGCCAATTGCACGCTCCCTCAACTTGAAACATCTGTGGCATTGTGTTGTGTGACAAAACTGCACATTTTAAAGTGGCCTTTTATTGTCAACAGCACAAGGTGCACCTGTGCAATGATCATGCTGTTTAATCAGTTTCTTGATATGCCACACCTGTCAGGTGGATGGATTATCTTGGCTAACGAGAAATGCTCACGAACCGGGATGTAAACAAATTTGTGCACAAAATTAGAGAAATAAGCTTTTTGTGCATATGAATCTTTTATTTCAGCTCATGAAACATAGGACCAACACTTTACATGTTGCGTTTATATTTTTGTTCAGTATATATGACAAAGTAGATTTATCTTTATTGAAGAGTAATATATCTGGCTGTGTTTTCAATAACAGAGGATTTATAATGTACTATGTGCCATTGTCTTGACTCTTTATCAAGAGATACGTTCAGATAAACTCTTAATAAAAATTATCAAAATGCAAAACTTTTTCACTTTCATTATTTCAAAGTCATTGTCAAAATACAATATACAAAGTACTCAAATAGCCCCCTTTCATTGATGTAGATATAGTGCCTTCGGAAAGTATTCAGTCCCCTTGACTTTTTCCATTTTGTTAAGTTACAACCTTATTCTAAAATGTATTAAATAAACAAAATTCCTCATCAATCTACACACAATACCCCATATTGACAAAGCAAAAACAGGTTTATAGACATTTTTGCAAATTTGTTAAAAATAAAAAACATAAATAGTTTATTTACATAAGTATTCAGACCCTTTGCCACGAGATTTGAAATTGAGCTCTGGTGCATCCTGTCTCCATTTATCATCCTTGAGATGTTTCTACAACTTGATTGGAGTCCACCTGTGGTAAATTCAATTGATTGGACATGATTTGGAAAGGCACACACCTGTCTATATAAGGTCCCACAGTTGACAGTGCATGTCAGAGCAAAAACCAAGCCATGAGGTCGAAGGAATTGTCCGTAGAGCTCTGAGACAGGATTGTGTCGAGGCACAGATCTGAGGAAGGGTACCAAAAAATGTCTGCATCATTGAAGGTCCTCAAGAACACAGTGGCCTCCATCATTCTTAAATGGAAGAAGTTTGGAACCACCAAGACTCTTCCTAGAGCTGGCCGCCCGGTCAAACTGAGCAATCGGGGGAGAAGGGCCTTGGTCAGGGAGGTGACCAAGAAACGAATGGTCACTCTGACAAAGCTCCAGAGTTCCTCTGTGGAGATGGGAGAACCTTCCAGAAGGACAACTATCTCTGCAGCACTCCACCAATCAGGCCTTTATGGTAGAGTGGCCAGACGGAAGCCAATCCTCAGTAAAAGGCACGACAGCCCGCTTGGAGTTTGCCAAAAGGCACCTAAAGACTCAGACCATGAGAAACAAGATTCTCTGGTCTGATGAAACCAATATTGAACTCTTTGGCCTGAATGCGTCACGTCTGGAGGAAACCTGGCACCATCCCTACGGTGAAGCATGGTGGTGGCAGCATCATGCTGTGGGGATGTCTTTCAGCGGCAGGGACTGGGAGACTAGTCAGGATCGAGGGAAAGATGAACGGAGCAAAGTACAGAGAGATCCTTGAGGAAAACCTGCTCCAGAGGACCTCAGACTGGGGCAAAGGTTCACCTTCCAACAGGACAACGACCCTAAGCACACAGCCAAGACAGCGCAGAAGTGGCTTCGGGACAAGTCTCTGAATGTCCTTGAGAGGCCCAGCCAGAGCCCAGACTTGAACCCGATCGAACATCTCTGGAGAGACCTGAAAATAGCTGTGCAGCGACGCTCCCCATCCAACCTGACAGAGCTTGAGAGGATCTGCAGAGAATGGGAGAAACTCCCTACAGCGGTGCCAAGCTTGTAGCGTCATACCCAAGACTCAAGGCTGTAATCGCTGCTTCAACTAAGTACTGAGTAAAGGGTCTGAATACTTCCGTAAATGTGATATTTCCGTTTTTTTATTTTTTAATAGATTAGCAAAAATGTCTAATAATCTGTTTTTGCTTTGTCATTTTGGGGTATTGTGTGTAGATTGATGAGGGGAAAAAACTATGTAATAACTTTTTGAATAAGGCTGTAACGTAATAAAATGTGGAAAAAGTCTAGGGGTCTGAATACTTTCCGAAGGCACTGTATTTATTTATAACGGGGACAATGAACAACAATGGGGTGTGATGCCCTTTATTACATGGTAGTCCATTATTTTAGTCATTTAGCACACTATGGTAAATCCATTATAACCATGGCAGATTACTAGATCTGGAAGCGCTTTTAAGAGGAGTACTTGTGTAACTGAGTAAGGAATTACACCTTTAACAAATCCACAATCATCCCACACAATGTCTCCTTTTGTAAAAGTCGTTTTATTAGAAAACAAAATGCAACAGAGCACTTAACCAAACACAGCACAATATCAGTACAGCTCAGTGCATGGTACAAATTCAACTTCGGAGCTCTGTAGGATTTAAAACATTCTTAGACCCGTATGTACAAAGCAATTTGGAACTTTCCAGAGACAAAACCAAGAAAACCGTTTAAAAAAATTAAAATGGCATTTTTTTCCTAATTCAACCGCCTTGAGTGAAAAGTAACGCTGGTCTAGAAAGGGATGAGAAAGATCTACATAAAGCAACATTACGTTGGCCAAAGACAAGTCCAGGTAGTTTTTCGTGCTAATGTTTTTTTCTTCTTTTAATAATACGTGACAGACTACACTATCAAGTAAAACAAATGAATGAAGATAGAGAAAGACAGAAAAGAAGAGCTGTGACGCTAAGGGGACTCGGCCCTAGTGCTCTGTGCCGTCCTCTCTCCCCTCTCTGTGCTCTGGCTCCTCCTGCGCTCCCTGTGTTTCCCGTGTTCTTTCCCGTTGCTGGGCTCTCGTGGCCGGTGGCTCCGCTCTTTGCTGCGGCTGCGTTTGTGTGAGCGCTGCTCCCCCTCCCCCCTCTCCTGGCTGCGCTCGCTCTTCCTGCTCTTCTCCTTCTCCCCCTCCTCGACCCTGCTCTTGCTCCTGCTCTCTTCTTGGACTTCTCCTCTCTTCTTGGACTTCTCCTTGTGTCTCCTTTCCCTGCTTCCGCTCCGACTGGAGCGCTTGGCCTTCCTCTCCTCCCTGTGCCCCCTCCTCTCCTCCCGGTCTTCTTTGTGTCTCCTGTCCTCAGTCTCTCCCTTGCTCCGCTTGTCCTTGGACCTCTCCGTCCCTCTGTCTTTGTGCTCCCTGTCCTTCCTCCTGCTCCTGTCGTTCTCCCCGCCCCCCTCCCTATCTTTCTCTCTTTCTTTCCGCTCTCCCTTGCGTTCCCTGCTCCTGGACCGTCGCCTCTCCCTGTCCCTCTCTTTCTCCCCCCTCTCTCCTCCTCCTCCTCTTTCCCTCTCTCTGTCTCTGTCCCCTCCTCTCCTGTCCCCGTCCTTACCCTCCCTCTCCTTCCTCTGGCGGTCACGTTCCCTCTCCAGCTCGCGGTCGAAGCTGGGGCCGTGGCGCTCTCGTTCGTGGTGGTGGCTCCTGCTCCTCGACCGTTTGGGAGACCTCCTGGGGCTTGGTGTCCGCCTGGGGCTCCTGACCATAGAAAAACAGAAACAAACCTAAATATCAGCCTCATTAACAGCAAGAACCCTCTCTCATTGACAGAGATGTGATCAACATAATATAGAACATTATCCGGAATGGCTTTTCTCCATTTCCTACCGGGAGCGTCTACGCCCTTCTGTGGCCCGTCCCTCCTCTAGCACAGGTTCTTCTGTCTCCTCCACCTTCTCGGGAACCTTCCGGGGCCTTGCCTTCATCTGCGTGTCAATCATCTTCTGCACAGGCACCGGGATGCGTGGGAAGAGTGTGGAGAACCACTCCAGCTTGGTGAGGAACGACCGGACCATCTCTCCGATGGTCATAACGCAGCCACCTCCGGCCTTCACATCCAGCTCCTGAGAACATAGAGAGGGGGAGGGGGTATTGAAAATGTTATTAACACACAGACGCAAAACAGAACTACAAAAGCCATTGTATTCATTATCATATTTATTCAGCATATCTTCCTAGTCCCTTGTTTTTTTAACACTTGCCTCCATGACTCAATTAGAAATCAAATATAATTTGTGATGACCAAGTACTGAACCTTCACCTCTGTTTTCATCTAGCTTAATATGCTCACATATCAATCCTTATCATGTGTTTGCTTTATAATTCAACTTAGTGCCTGATGATGACTATAGGAAATAATAGTATGGAAATGGAAAAATGGTTTCTCTCATCTAATCTGTCTGGCTGTCCTGAAAAGTCTGTACTTCCACTGTGAGCTTTCTTACACAACGATATATGTTATCAAAATAATTGGGAAAAACCCTGGGGTGCATCTCAATAGTTTAAAGTCCTCTCCTCATCTTGTTTCCTCCATCTGCACAAGCATTAAAAGAGGAAGTAAAGATGGGGGTGAAACAAGGAGAGTAAGCGACTTCAAACAATTGAGATGGATCCGTAGACAGGCAAAAAAGAAGGGTTTGAAGGAACGTTTTTTGCTTCCTCCTTCCTAGTTCTCTCTCGACAGTCCAGGGAGACGTTGTGCACAGTGCAAGTACAGAGTAGAGGCATGTAGGTAGGTGCACACCAGCTACATAGAGACCAGGTCTGAATGGGTAGAGAACAGCCGTTTTGCACTCACACACGCAAACCAACAGTGCTGAGAGATACATTATCCAATTCACCTGCTGCGCAAGGGGCATCTAAAGAAGAGAACATGGGAATTAGCCAGTTGGGTAGGATGTCAGAGGATGTCAGGTTAAAATATTGCATCAGAACAAGAAAGTAGGCCTGGTTGCACAGTCTGACAAACAATATCCAGCCAATTAAAGGTTTGAATGCATAGAGAGGATACAGCGCATTCGGAAAAAAATTGATTAAATTATTTATTCCCCCTCATCAATCTACACACAATACCCCATAATGACAAAGTGAAATCTGTTTTCTAGAAATGTTTGCACATTTATTAAAAATAAAAAACAGAAATACCTTTTTTACATAAGTATTCAGACCATTTGCTATGAGACTCGAAATTGAGCTCAGGTGCATCCTGTTTCCATTGATCATCCTTGAGATGTTTCTACAACTTGATTGGAGTCCACCTGTGAAAAATTCAATTGATTGGACATGATTTGGAAAGGCACACACCTGTCTATATAAGGTCCCACAGTTGACAGTGCATGTCAGAGCAAAAACCAAGCCATGAGGTCGAAGGAATTGTCCGTAGAGCTCCGAGACAGGATTGTGTTGAGGTACAGATCTGGGGAAGGGCACCAAAAAATGTATGTAGCATTGAAGGTCCCCAAGAAAACAGTGGCCTCCATCATTCTTAAATGGAAGAAGTTTGGAACCACTAAGACTCGTCCTAGAGCTGGCCACGCGGCCAAACTGACCAATCAAGAGAGAAGGGCCTTGATCAGGGACGTGACCAAGAACCCGATGGTCACTCTGACAGAGCTCCAGAGTTTCTCTGTGGAGGTGGGATAACCTTCCAGAAGGACAACCATCTCTGCAGCACTCCACCAATCAGGCCTTTATGGTAGAGTGGCCAGACGGAAGCCACTCCTCAGTAAAAGGCACATGACAGCCCGCTTGGAGTTTGCCAAAAGGCACCTAAAGGACTCAGACCATGAGAAACAAGATTCTCTGGTCTGATGAAACCAAGATTGAACTCTTTGGCCTGAATGCCAAGCGTGACGTCTGGAGGAAACATGGCACCATCCCTACGGTGAAGCATGGTGGTGGCAGCATCATGCTGTGGGGATGTTTTTCAGCGGCAGGGACTGTGAGATTAGTCAGGATCGAGGGAAAAACGAACGGAGCAAAGTACTGAGTTCCTTAATGAAAACCTGCTCCAGAGCACTCAGGACCTCAGACTGGGGCAAAGGTTCACCTTCCAACAGGACAACGACCCTAAGCACACAGCCAAGACAGCGCAGAAGTGGCTTCGGGACAAGTCTCTGAATGTCCTTGAGAGGCCCAGCCAGAGCCCAGACTTGAACCCGATCGAACATCTCTGGAGAGACCTGAAAATAGCTGTGCAGCGACGCTCCCCATCCAACCTGACAGAGCTTGAGAGGATCTGCAGAGAAGAATGGGAGAAACTCCCCAAATACAGATGTGCCAAGCTTGTAGCGTCATACCCAAGAAGACTTGAGGCTGTAATCGCTGCCAAATCTGCTTCAACAAAGTACTGAGTAAAGGGTCTGAATACTTACGTAAATGTGACATTTCAGTTTTTCTTTTTTATAAATTAGCAAAAATGTCAAAACAATCTGTTTTTGTTTTGTCATTATGGGGTATTGTGTGTAGATTGAGGAGGTGGGAAAAAACTATTTAATCCATTTTAGAATAAGGCTGTAAAGTAATAAAATGTGGAAAAGGTCAAGGGGTCTGAATACTTTCCCAATGCACTGTACATCTATAACAAGGTTCTCCTCAGAAAATTGTTTAATTGTATTAAAGGTGCTACACATAGGATTTCTTTGCATTGTAATTTCAGAAAATGTCCTTAACATATCTGCCGCTAATAGTGGAATGATAGTGTTTCACAGTATTACTTACCCACCAGTGTTGTGACTGGCTGTGATATAAGCTGTTCTGACTTTGTGGCTGTGTTATCTAGTGGAAATGGCTGTCATTTCCTGTTTGCAAAAATTCTACACCGTTTCCTCAATTTTAGTTTATCTGAGAAAACAAGCCCTGAATAGTGTAGGGAATCATTGTACCATCTAAATCACTGTGAAATGTATTTTCAATATAAAAAATATATAGTTTTTACAGCTGTTTGAAGCTGGTGGACCAACTGAAAGTAAATATTTCACAGTGACCTAAATGGTACAATGATTCCCTACACTATTCAGGGCTTGTTTTCTCACATCAACTGAAACTGAGCAAACAGTGTAATAATATAATAATAATAATAATAATAATAAGAATGTAGAATTTTTGAAACCAGGAAATTAGCGCTTTCCACTAGATAACAAAGCCACAAAGTCAGAACAGCTTTCCCATTTTGACAACAGATGCCACTCCGGTGGGAAAAGTCAACAGGCGAAAATCACAGCCAATCACAACACTGGCAGGTAAGTAATACTGTGAAACACTATCTTTCCACTATTAGCGGCAGATATATTATGGACATTTTCTGAAATTGCATGGCTAAAACTCCCCGGAAAATCCTATGTGTAGCCCCTTTAAGTAGGCGGGTGTCAGAGAGAAGCAAACGAAGAAAGGGATTTATGTGTTGAAATGTACGTGTTTGTGTTCAAAAGTTGTATTTTCAAATAAAATGTGTTAAAATGAGAATATATATACATTTTTAAAGATATGTGAGGAGGTGGGGCCTGGGAGAAACAACGTTACACATTTCAGTGTAAAATGTCAAATTGTGCAAATTAGATTTTATAAATTGAGTTTGTGCAACAAGTCCTGATTGCATCT
The DNA here is from genome assembly GCF_020615455.1 of Coregonus clupeaformis. Taxonomy (NCBI): domain Eukaryota; kingdom Metazoa; phylum Chordata; class Actinopteri; order Salmoniformes; family Salmonidae; genus Coregonus; species Coregonus clupeaformis. The sequence continues at coordinate 56,705,252 of NC_059212.1, forward strand.
TGGCAAACACAAAGGGCATGCCTTTAGTTAACAGAATTTGACTGTATGGTTCAACTCCACGTCAAATATACTTACCCTGACAAAAACAGGCAGCAGAGCAGAGGGAATGACCTAACTACTCAATTTTGCGCAGGGTGGGGACTGGGGACAATTAAGCCAAATGAAGGCAAAGGTGAAAAATCAGCTCTGAGCATCACAACGAGGAGAGAACTGAGAGCCAACAGTTTGGATCATGCCAGACTTGTTAGTGAAAAGTAGAGAAACATGAAAGTATTACCCGTGTGGACATACCTCCTCATCATCCAGGAAACCATCATACCAGTCCACCAGGTCCGCAGGGGGCTGGGTGTATCTAGAGGAAGAAAAACATATAATACACTATGGGCATCCCATTGAATAACACATGTAGACGTCTTTGACTTCTGCCTGCAGCTTGACGCCGATGTTAACTATCTGAAGGTAGATACTGTTTTTACATTGACATTTTAGTCATTTAGCAGACAGTCTTATCCAGAGCGACTTACAGGAGCAATCAGGGTTAACAAACTTCCTCAAGGACACGTCGACTGATTCACCTAGTCTGCTCGGGGATTCGAACCAGAAATATTTTGGTTACTGGTCCAATGCTCTTAGCCGCTATGCTACCGACTGCTGTATGTGAATCAGATTTTCCTCTGCGACTTGTTATATAACATCAAAAGCTCAACAAAGTACAGTTGAAGTCGGAAGTTTACATAGGGTTAGTCATTAAAACTTGTTTTTTCAACCACTCCACTAATTTCTTGTTAACAAACTATAGTTTTAGCAAGTTGGTTAGGACATCTACTTTGTGCATGACACAAGTAATTTTTCCAACAATTGTTTACAGACAGATTATTTCAGTTATAATTCACTGTATCACAATTCCAGTGGGTCAGAGGTTTACATACACTAAGTTGACTGTGCCTTTAAACAGCTTGGAAAATTCCAGAAAATGATGTCATGGCTATAGAAGCTTCTGATAGGCTAATTGACATAATTTGAGTCAATGGGAGGTGTACCTGTGGATGTATTTCAAGGCCTACCTTCAAACTCAGTGCCTCTTTGCTTGACATCATGGGAAAATCAAAAGAAATCAGCCAAGACCTCAGAAAAAAATTGTAGACCTCCACAAGTCTGGTTCATCCTTGGGAGCAATTTCCAAATGCCTGAAGGTACCACGTTCATCTGTACAAACAATAGTACGCAAGTATAAACACCATGGGGCCACGCAGCCGTCATACTGCTCAGGAAGGAGACGGGTTCTGTCTCCTAGAGATGAATGTACTTTGGTACGAAAACTGCAAATCAATCCCAGAACAGCAAAGGACCTTGTGAAGATGCTGGAGGAAACAGGTACAAAAGTATCTATATCCACAGTAAAAGAAGAAGCCACTGCTCCAACACCACCATAAAAAAGCCAGACTACGTTTTGCAACTGCACATGGGGACAAATATCGTACTTTTTGGAGAAATGTCCTCTGGTCTGATGAAACAAAAATAGAACTGTTTGGCCATAATGACCATTGTTATGTTGGGAGGAAAAAGAGGGTTGCTTGCAAGCATCATGCTGTGGGGGTGCTTTGCTGTAGGAGGGACTGGTGCACTTCACAAAATAGATGGCATCATGAGGAAGGAAAATTATGTGGATGTATTGAACCAACATCTCAAGACATCAGTCAGGAAGTTAAAGCTTGGTCGCAAATGGGTCTTCCAAATGGACAATGACCCCAAGCATACTTCCAAAGTTGTGGCAAAATAGCTTAAGGACAACAAAGTCAATGTATTGGAATGGCCATCACAAAGCCCTGACCTCAATCCTATAGAAAATGTGTGGGCAGAACTGAAAAAGCGTGTGCAAGCAAGGAGGCCTACAAACCTGACTCAGTTACACCAGCTCTGTCAGGAGGAATGGGCCAAAAATCACCCAACTTATTGTGGGAAGCTTGTGGAAGGCTACCCGAAACGTTTGACCCAAGTTAAACAATTTAAAGGCAATGCTACCAAATACTAATTGAGTGTATGTAAACTTCTGACCCACTGGGAATGTGATGAAAGTAATAAAAGCTTAAATAAATCATTCTCTCTACTATTATTCTGACATTTCACATTCTTAAAATAAAGTGGTGATCCTAACTGACCTAAGACAGGGAATTTTTACTAGGATTAAATGTCAGGAATTGTGAAAAACTGAGTTTAAATGTATTTGGCTAAGTTGTATGTAAACTTCCGACATCAACTGTACCTCTCCATTCCAGGAAAGGACATGTAGTTAATTCAACAGCACATTAATAAAGAGATGCCGGAACAAAATGGTATCATTTAGGACTGCAACTAAACGCTGCAAAATGGCTGCTGAGCATTTCACAAAGAGGTTGCAACCCATTAGGGCAGGGTGAGTGAAATGCATTTACAGCCAAATAAAAAAAGTCCAATAGGTCCTATCCCTCGAGCAAACATTTGCCTTTTACATTAACCAAAATGTAAAAGAGGCGTGCGTACCTTATGTACATGAAACCAAGTGCTCTGATGTAGGGCGAGTCGTTGTGAGTGATCAGTCCCATCACCTGTTTGCGGGTCATCTTGAGGGTAAACAGCTTATACAGCAGGCAGAAGGCAGTGGACACAATGCCACCAGTCCCGACTCCACGCACCTGAGAACAACAGAGGTTCATGTGTCAGACGGTTCGATTTTTGGGATCAGTGTTCCTAACATATATCTGAAGTAGACCTCTGAGTTTTGGGGGGAATTCTTAACGGTTTTCAACATGGTCCTACTCCACAGCTACAGTGGGGAAAATAAGTATTTAGTCAGCCACCAATTGTGCAAGTTCTCCCACTTAAAAAGATGAGAGAGGCCTGTAATTTTCATCATAGGTACACGTCAACTATGACAGACAAATTGAGGAAAAAAAATCCAGAAAATCACATTGTAGGATTTTTAATGAATTTATTTTCAAATTATGGTGGAAAATAAGTATTTGGTCACCTACAAACAAGCAAGATTTCTGGCTCTCACAGACCTGTAACTTCTTCTTTAAGAGGCTCCTCTGTCCTCCACTCGTTACCTGTATTAATGGCACCTGTTTCAACTTGTTATCAGTATAAAAGACACCTGTCCACAACCTCAAACAGTCACACTCCAAACTCCACTATGGCCAAGACCAAAGAGCTGTCAACGGACACCAGAAACAAAATTGTAGACCTGCACCAGGCTGGGGAAGACTGAATCTGCAATAGGTAAGCAGCTTGGTTTGAAGAAATCAACTGTGGGAGCAATTATTAGGAAATGGAAGACATACAAGACCACTGATAATCTCCCCTCGATCTGGGGCTCCACGCAAGATCTCACCCGTGGGGTCAAAATGATCACAAGAACGGTGAGCAAAAATCCCAGAACCACACGGGGGACCTAGTGAATGACCTGCAGAGAGCTGGGACCAAAATAACAAAGCCTACCATCAGTAACACACTACGCCGCCAGGGACTCAAATCCTGCAGTGCAAGACGTGTCCCCCTGCTTAAGCCAGTACATGTCCAGGCCCGTTTGAAGTTTCCTAGAGAGTGCATTTGGATGATCCAGAAGAGGATTGGGAGAATGTCATATGGTCAAAATATAACTTTTTGGTAAAAACTCAACTCAGTCGTGTTTGGAGGACAAAGAATGCTGAGTTGCATCCAAAGAACACCATACCTACTGTGAAGCATGGGGGTGGGAAACATCATGCTTTGGGGCTGTTTTTCTGCAAAGGGACCAGGACGACTGATCCGTGTAAAGGAAATAATTAATGGGGCCATGTATCGTGAGATTTTGAGTGAAAACCTCCTTCCATCAGCAAGGGCATTGAAGATGAAACGTGGCTGGGTCTTTCAGCATGACAATGATCCCAAACACACCGCCCGGGCAACGAAGGAGTGGCTTCGGAAGAAGCATTTCAAGGTCCTGGAGTGGCCTAGCCAGTCTCCAGATCTTAACCCCATAGAAAATCTTTGGAGGGAGTTGAAAGTCTGTTTTGCCCAGCGACAGCCCCAAAACATCACTGCTCTAGAGGAGATCTGCATGGAGGAATGGGCCAAAAATACCAGCAACAGTGTGTGAAAACCTTGTGAAGACTTACAGAAAACGTTTGACCTGTGTCATTGCTAACAAAGGGTATATAACAAAGTATTGAGAAACTTTTGTTATTGACCAAATACTTATTTTCCACCATAATTTGCAAATAAATTCATTAAAAAATCCTACAATGTGATTTTCTGGATTTTTTTTTCTCATTTTGTCTGTCATAGTTGATGTGTACCTATGATGAAAATTACAGGCCTCTCTCATCTTTTTAGTCGGGAGAACTTGCACAATTGGTGGCTGACTAAATACTTTTTTCCCCACTGTAAGTTAAGTGTGCTGCTTGCGTTTGTCATCTATCAACTACTGACTTTTGATGCATGCATGTACACTACCGTTCAAAAGTTTGGGGTCACATAAAAATGTCCTTCTTTTCGAAAGAAAAGCAAATTTTTTGTCCATTAAAATAACATCAAATTGATCAAAAATACAGTGTAGACATTGTTAATGTTGTAAATGGCTATTGTAGCTGGAAACGACAGATTTTTTATGGAATATCTACATAGGCCCATTATCAGCAACCATCAGTCCTGTGTTCCAATGGCACGTTGTGTTTGCTAATCCAAGTTTATCATTTTTAAAAGGCTAATTGATCATTAGAAAACCCTTTTGCAATTATGTTAGCACAGCTGAAAACTGTTGTGCTGATTAAAGAAGCAATAAAACTGGCCTTCTTGAGACTAGTTGAGTATCTGGAGCATCAGCAATTGTGGGTTCGATTACAGGCTCAAAATGCCCAGAAACAAATAACTTTCTTCTGAAACTCATCAGCCTATTCTTGTTCTGAGAAATGAAGGCTAATCCATGCGAGAAATTGCCAAGAAACTGAAGATCTCGTACAACGCTGTGTACTACTCCCTTCACAGAACAGCGCAAACTGGCTCTAACCAGAATAGAAAGAGGAGTGGGCTACAATAGCTATTTACAACATTAACAATGTCTACACTATTTCTGATCAATTTTATGTTATTTTAATGAACAAAAAAATTGCTTTTCTTTTTAAAACAAGGTAATTTCTAAGTGACCTCAAACTTTTGAACGGTAGTGTATGTGCGCCTAACTAAGTTGCTCTGGATAAGAGCGTCTGCTAAATTACTACAATGCTGACATTGTTTTGCGTATGTGATGCACTTATGAACATGATTTGGCAGAGAATAGCTTCTCTGGTCAGGATGTAACTTAGATGGATTCTACTGACAGAGTGACCGTTACCCCTATCACCTGGGAGATAGAAACAGGGGAAGGCAAAAGGCACGTACTTTCTAACTTACCCCTCCGCACATTCCAGTCTGTCCTGCAGTCTTCCTGCTGCCTTTCTCCCAGGGCTCAACATGAGTCACCTACGGAAAAAAATAACGTGGTGACCCCTTAATGATGCTAAAATCAACGCATTTGAATCACATTGATTGTGGAGTTGGCTACTTCATTTGTTGGCGGCCTTAAAAGCAAAAATTTTGGCCACAAATTACAAATCCCATTTCGGCCAAATATGTTATGATGATGTTGGATTGTATGGTGTGACCGTGCAATTTATTACAGATCATCAGTCAATTTAACTTGAAAACAGCTTATCAAATCAAATAATGTAATCTTAAGGAGCCTACTGTTACTCCTTATATTTATTTTCAGAGGTAGACTGGCTCTGGCAGCCAAAACAGCCAGATACTCCATCTATATGTGAATCAATTGCGATACGGTTCTAGAAACATAAAGCCCTTTACTTTCCTATCACATCAAAATCATTTCACAAATGCTAAATATATACTTACTGCACACTGTTTTAACAGGCTTTATCACAGTTGCAGCCTGGCGGCCTTCTTCCGTTACACACAGGTGTTATACACAGGTGTTCGGATGCCTACTACCATGCTAGAGTGACTAATGCTACTTCCTGAACCAGAGGTAAACAACAGACTTCTGCAACCTGATAGGCTGAACACAATATGCACCATCCGGGACTAGCATTCCTAGGCATTAGCCACTCTAGCATGGTGGTGGAAAATAGTGTTTCATAAAGAAAGTACACACATTTACCCCGTTTTGTTTTACCGCCTTCTCGCCATTAAATCGCGACATGGCGACATTTGCCAGCCTTTGGGCTAGTTCGGAGCATGCTAAATAGCTCATTAGCACAGGTGGTCGCACAATTTAACCTTTTGCTTTAAAAAAAATATTTGTGGTTGAAATGAAAAATAGCTACGTTCTTTATGTTTCAAAAACCGTAACGTTACCGTAAGCGATGCGTGTTCACGTTCAGACTGAGCGTGCGTCGGGGCTACAATAATACCCCGGAGAGAAGATATCTTCATCATACTAATTAGGCGCTAAATGTAGTTAGTTAGCGTATATTAATAGGGTGGCATAACACTAGTTAGACAGTTTACATTACTGGCTAGCCAATTATATAATTAACTAGCCAGCTAACGTTAGCTGGCTAACATTAATTCCAACACAATTTTCAATTATCAGCAGTCCGCTTAACAAGTTAATTACAATACAGGAAAATATAGAGGTTTGCTAGTTAGTTACATAGCTAGCTAACGTTGCAACCCGCTCAAATATGTAAACAGAACAGAAAATAGGGTCCGGTTAGCGGTAGCTAGCACGCTAGTGAAGTCAGTTAGCTAACCAACACGTTAGGAACCATTGATGATACTGCCAAATTAATAACGTTATGAAAAACAGCGTTAAGCAAAGCTAGCTACCTGCCGCTGAATAATTTAGCGAGTTAAGTTGGCCAGTTACCCATACATTTAAACAGTTACCTAAGGTAGCTAACCAACTGTAGCTAGCATCGGTCTGGTTACCTTGAAATATATTTCATCCACCACCTCATGGTAGGTTTTCAGTTCATAGAGCTGAACCTTGAAATATGGAGATGAGAGCACGTTGGTGAGAACCATAGGGTTCAAGTTCATAGTCTTTTCGTTGCCCCAGAGAGGCAAGTTGTTGCCATGTTTTCCAGGGTTAGGGCCAATCTTGTTCACAGCCTGTCCTTGTTGCTGACTCCCGGCTACAGTGTTGTTGGCCATAATACGAGGATCCCAGGCTGTCGATCCACAAATGCGGGAAATTAGCCGCTATCTGCTAACGCTAGCTAGCTTACACAATCGATGCTTCTGACTATAACGCCATTAAAGCGCGTTTTGAAACCGTCAATAGTTGCTGTAAACTATGTTCTACAATAACCTAGCGCTAGCTTATGGCCCACAAAACTCTACTTTCTAGATCTGTCTGGCTAGCTGAGCTTCTTCGGCAACTGTAGGACAAGATGGCACGCACGTAACTGCCGCTGCCGGGAGAAGACCGGAAAAGGCAACGAACACGGTTCGTCCAATGAGTGACTCGTGAATGGGTACCAAAGTACAGTAACTGCAACAGTGATCTTTGACTCACTGCATTCACTGATTGATGAGCATGCAATGATAGTTGTTTTGAATAATTTATTGTAATATATCATAGTAATACATTTCATTATGTTTTTCTCCTGTCCTGTGTATTTGGGGCAGAGGAGGAGACGTTGAATATGTCATATTCTCATCGTCTCCTCCTCTGCCCAGATACTGGTTCAACATTGGGGTACCTACTGTCTTTCATAATTTGTATACGTTCAGTCCTAGGTGTGTACACAAGTAATCTGTCAATCTTTGATTTATGCCTACTACTCTTCCACCATTTGAACACATCCACCCAGTTTCATGTGAGTCTGTCATTATTGGACAACTACAGCTTATATCATGACGTCTGGGACCTTATTACACAGGAGGTAGGGTTGCTGGTTGATGAGCATGCAGTATTCTCTGACAATCCAGTCATGCAAATCCCTTCTCCCACATATTCTAAAGCTGGGGTTAAATACAGTACTTCACTGCATGTATCCATTCCTCCCCTCCTTACTATAATATATGGGCCTTTTTACGCTGCAAAAATTGGGCTCAGCATCCCATTTACAATCTATTGTTGCAGCTCTGTGTTCCAGGAACGTTCCCTCCCTACCAGTGATAGTATATAGCCACGGTAGCCAGCCATATGTCCTCTGGTACTTTGTAAGCATCTCACCCAGAGGCAGGGCTGCCAGACTGGCGGTGACGAGCAGCCTTGACCGCTTTCTCAACCCCAACATGAGCTTGTGTTGAGTACTACTGACAGGAGTTATGTAACAGCTCTCTGAGCCAGCATGGATTCACAGTTTCAATATCACTAGCCACTTTTGGAGCATCCATCCATCAATATTCCCATCCCATGGGACTGAATTAAGTACTAGGATATCTACTGTATCGAAAACAAGAAGAAAAAAAATCACCATGACAACATACATCATTCATTTGGGTTTTGTAGCTGCCAGGAAGGAAAAGTGGCTAAAGTTTAGCAGGGGATAGGGAAAAATAACAAAAGCTATTGAGCGAGAGCTGTTGTTTCTTAAATAAATTGAATTGTTTTATTTCTTTACACAACAACACAGCATGTGTGTTTGTGAATTGGGATACAGTAATGAAATAACAATCTTCCAACATTTAGGACATTGAACAATGTGGGACCTGCACTTGCAACATCATTCTAAAGAAATAACAAAACAAAACAAAACGTAGGATACCAACATAATAAAGGTACATACAGTACGATAAGGGTATGAATTGGACAAACAAGGAAGTCATTAAAAGTTTAACATAATGAATATCAGAAGAGCATTCTTTCTCTAATTTATTCCCGTAAAAACATACAATCACAAGAACTAGTCTGAATGTGAAGTTGAATGAGGCAACACTTACATCATGGATATAACAAACTCCACAAACAATATTTCAACAAAGCACTGAACAAGACAAACATTTATAGAAATGTCATGTTTGGCCTTGCAGATACTTGATGGTTGGCAGGACTCTAACATTCTGGTTTGATCGCTGTACTTGACTGACTCCATCTTCCCTTGAGTGAACCTGTCCTTGCCCCACTTTCCACTTTCAAAAGGTCAACAATGTTTACTGTCCCTAAATCAGTTTTCCCTCCTACTTACTAGGAGTTGTTGCTAGGAGTGCCTGCTGTTGTATCAAAATAAACTTTCTGAAAAAATAAACGTCTGACTTGTTTTCGGTCCAAGGAGGCTTCTCTCCCAATACAATTTTGTATATCAAAGCAACACAGTGTGAACTGAACTGTTGTCAGTTTTGGGATCATAGAGCATAGTACATTTACTATATAACCATTTTTGCTGAGGATTCGAAACCCTAATCCTAATCTACAGCTACAAGGACATCTTCTTCACCTTCATCTGATGTTGGCACTCCTCCTCCTCCCTCCCTCGCTTTCTCCTCCTTTCATCACTTCATCGTAAGGAGCCAAGCAGCAACACCATCTGGCACTTATATCATTTCTCTGCTCAGAATCTTAATAATGTTATTCAGTTAACGATGTTCTTGCCTCTTGAGTCTCCATGTATAGCTAAACAGACGTGTCAGTTCATCTTTGTTCAGTTGACAGAATAGGGCACCTGTAGGTCGGTGATGTCAAAGTGTATAGTTCTTTAGTCAGTTTTAAGGTCCTTGTGGGAAATGAAACCAGCTCATCGCCACACTTTGTCAGTTAAAACACCTGTGTGTGTGTGTGTGTGAAACACTACACATTTTACACAGTGAACATATCAAGCAGCAACATACCAAACAATAAAACAGTAAATTACAACATACCTCCCAGAGTAACCTAGAACCATTTGGAAGGATTTGTCTCATATAAAAAAAAGAGCCCTTTTTGTTGTGAGAGCACAGCATTCTCCTACTTATATAAAAATAAGTCTTCATTGAACATAAGGCCAGCAGAATTGAAAGTCTAACCTCTCTGGGTAGAGAACATTATACCACTCTGCACAGTTTAAGTGCAACAGTACTCAATATATACAGTGCATTCGGAAAGTATTCAAACCCCATCCCCTTTTCCACATTTTGTTACGTTACAGCCTTATTCTAAAATTGATTAAATAAATTGTTTTCCTCCTCAATCTATACACAATACCCCATAATGACAAAGCGAAAACAGGTTTTTAGAAATTTGTGAAGATTTATAAAAACACAGAAATACCTTATTTACATAAGTATTCAGACCCTTTACTATGAGACTCGAAATTGAGCTCAGGTGCATCCTGTTTCCATTGATCATCCATGAGATGTTTGTACAACTTGATTGGAGTCCACCCGTGGTAAATTCAATTGATTGGACATTATTTGGAAAGGCACACACCTGTCTACATAAGGTCCCACAGTTGACAGTGCATGTCAGAGCAAAAACCAAGCCATGAGGTCGAAGGAATTGTCCGTAGAGCTCTGAGACAGGATTATGTCGAGGCACAGATCTGGGGAAGGGCACCAAAAAAATTCTGTAGCATTGAAGGTACCCAAGAACATAGTGGCCTCCATCATTCTTAAATGGAAGAAGTTTGGAACCACCAAGACTCTTCCTAGAGCTGGCCGCCCGGCCAAACTGAGCAATCGGGGGAGAAGGGCCTTGGTCAGGGAGGTGACCAAGAACCCGATGGTCACTCTGAAAGAGCTCCAGAGTTCCTCTGTGGAGATGGGAGAAACTTCCAGAAGGACAACCATCTCTGCAGCACTCCACCAATCAGGCCTTTATGGTAGAGTGGCCAGACGGAAGCCACTCCTCAGTAAAAGGCACATGACAGTCCACTTGGAGTTTGCCAAAAGGCACCTAAAGGACTCTCTGACCATGAGAAACAAGATTCTCTGGTCTGATGAAACCAAGATTGAACTCTTTGGCCTGAATGCCAAGCATCACGTCTGGAGGATACCTGGCACCATCCCTACGGTGAAGCATGGTGGTGGCAGCATCATGCTGTGGGGATGTCTCTCAGCGGCAGGGACTGGGAGACTAGTCAGGATCGAGGGAAAGATGAACAGAGCAAAGTACAGAGAGATCCTTGATGAAAACCTGCTCCAGAGCGCTCATGATCTCAGACTGGGGCGAAGGTTCTCTGAATGACCCAGCCAGAACCCGGACTTGAACCCGATCGAACATCTCTGGAGAGTCCTGAAAATAGTTGTGCAGCGACGCTCCCCATCCAACCTGACAGAGTTTGAGAGGATCTGCAGAGAAGAATGGGAGAAACTCCCCAAGAAGCATCGCTGAAGACTCGAGGCTGTAATCGCTGCAAAATGTGCTTCAACAAAGTACTGAGTAAAGGGTCTGAATACTTATGTAAATGTAATATTTCAGTTTTTTTTTAAAGATAAATTTGCAAAAATGTATAAAAACCAGTTTTTGCTTTGTCATTATGGGGTATTGTGTGTAGATTGAAAAGGAGAAAAAAAAAACAATGTAATACATTTTAGAATAAGGCTGTAACATAACAAAATGTTGAAAAAGTAAAGGGGTCTGAATACTTTTCCAATGCACTGTATATATGTCTCAATATATCCTCCTCTTTCATCTCATAGTTATTGAACAAGTTGTCATCATGAACTTCAGGTCACCTCCTGGCTTCAATCCTAGGGGGCAGCAGGCTTACACAGGTTCCGCACATCTGACCTGGACTCCCATTGGAACGAATGTTTGTCCTGCATAGAGGTGAGACCGCTATTGCCCTCTGTCCCCCTCTCTGTCCCCCTCTGTCAGACCCTGTGGTGTTGTGGCACCTTCTCAGACACACATCCGCTCCCCGGGGGCTAGCGTTTGATCACCACCTGCTCGTAGGGCCCAGCCCCAACCCTGAAAGAGAACGCCACACACGTGTTATTATCTAACCAGCCAAAAATCACACCAAACAAGTGAAAGGGTGTTACCGAAAAACTCTTCACAACAAACAATCACATTCTATGAATCACCTATTGTAACGATTGGCCCTTGTGCATTAAAGGGATAGTGCAAGATTTTGACAATTAAGCCCTTTATCTACTTAATGGATACATGTTTTATGCACTATCCCTTTAAATGAAAATCTCGTAGGTTATCTGTTATCAGTGATTCAGTGACAGTGATTGTTGCTAGGAGTGCCTGCTGTTGTGTGTCCCTTATAGTCATTCGATCTCTATGGTGTCACGCACTTTCTGATGCATTAGGTAATAATGTCACCCACCTGGTGTGTTGGCTTCCCAGCGCCGTGCTTCCGCCAGGACCAACAAACAGCCTGAGCCCCTCCTCTGTAACACACACAAACAAGATACTGTCAATCAACGCAAGGTTGCCGCGCTGCTAAAATGGCTCATGGTTGTTTGCTAAGCGATCTAAAAAAAAGTGGCTATTGACGAGCATTCTTTACTGTGAGAGATGCAGGGACTAGAGGGGCTTTACTGTGAGAGGGAAAAGGAGTGGAGGGGCTTTACTGTGAGAGAGACAGGGAGTGGAGGGGCTTTACTGTGAGAGAGACAGGGAGTGGAGGGGCTTTACTGTGAGAGAGACAGGGAGTGGAGGGGCTTTACTGTGAGAGGGAAAAGGAGTGGAGGGGCTTTACTGTGAGAGAGACAGGGAGTGGAGGGGCTTTACTGTGAGAGAGACAGGGAGTGGAGGGGCTTTACTGTGAGAGAGACAGGGAGTGGAGGGGCTTTACTGTGAGAGAGACAGGGACTAGAGGGGCTTTACTGTGAGAGGGAAAAGGAGTGGAGGGGCTTTACTGTGAGAGAGACAGGGAGTGGAGGGGCTTTACTGTGAGAGAGACAGGGAGTGGAGGGGCTTTACTGTGAGAGAGACAGGGAGTTGAGGGGCTTTTAAAGAACTAGAAATGTGTCAACAAATAGCTAATAAAAAAGTCCATATTCTGTTTATATTTCACTAGCTAAAACCAAAACAAGGTAAAGGGGAAGCAAGTGACCATAGCATGGTGAGCATACCCTCAGCGCTGGAGTCCAGCAGGCCGTGGCTGAAGTCTTGGCTCTGGAGGATCTTCTCCACGATGTCGTCAGCGTCTACCCGCGTGGCGTCTACTCTCTTCAGTTGACACTCCACCGAGCTCTGCTTCACTGGATGCCTGAGAGACACACACACAACACACACACACACACACACACACACACACACACACACACACACACACACCACGTATGCACACACAACATACACGCACGCACGCATACACACATGCACGCACGCACACACGCACGTGAGAAAGAAAGCAGGTGTGGATGAGCTGGAGCATTGCCAGCAGCACCATAACAGACTATTATCCTCTTCTGATGATTACATCATGATCCTCCGTTGAAAGGTCAGATATCAGTGAGTGTAAAGATATTACCTGCTGAGTCTCTCCGAGGAGGTGGGGAGATGTTCAGGCACGGGTGAGCAGGGACAGGTGACAGAGACAGGAGGTGTGGAGTGGGCCTCCCTCTCACCCCTCTCAGCCCCTCGGTCCACGCTGGGTTCAGGAATGCTGCTGATGCCCGTGGAGGCGGAGCCCGGTGAGGGGTTCCTCTTGTGTGTGAGCTCTGACAGGCTGGAGGAGCGTGAGTGACCTGAGCTATAGCCTATGGGGAATGAGTAGCCAATATTACGCTCCACACAACAGAGACAGACACTTAATGGGAACAGATTTCACAACCACAAAGATAACTCTGAGGGCAAGGTATGGCTTTTCAGACATTCATACATACTATTCATATCTTATTTAATTAATAATAGGTCATAGCCTTTTCTAATGAACATCTGGTTCAGACGAGGTGTGTGTAGATACCTGAGACTTTGGACTGTTGGCTGGCGTAGCTGGATGTTCTAGAGTGGCCACAGGCTCTCGGCTCATCAGGAACAGACGCACACTTCCCTGGGGGCTCTGAGCAGCACAACGTTAGGACAACATCAACACAACATCAGCACAACATTAGCACTAATGATTACTGATTAACAGGGTTCAATCCTGCCATACTGCCGTAAATCAAATCAAAAGTGTCCAGAGCTGGCGGGATGTGTGTGTGTGTGTACCTGGTACGGGGAGGCAGGGTATGTGTGTGTGTGTGTGTGTACCTGGTATGGGGTGGCAGGGTGTGTGTGTGTGTGTGTGTGTGTGTGTGTGTGTGTACCTGGTATGGGGAGACAGGGTGTGTGTGTGTGTACCTGGTACGGGGAGGCAGGGTGTGTGTGTGTGTGTACCTGGTACGGGGAGGCAGGGTGTGTGTGTGTGTGTGTACCTGGTACAGGAGGCAGGGTGTGTGTGTGTGTGTGTGTGTGTACCTGGTACGGGGAGACAGGGTGTGTGTGTGTGTGTACCTGGTACGGGGAGGCAGGGTGTGTGTGTGTGTGTGTTTGTGTGTACCTGGTACGGGGAGGCAGGGTGTGTGTGTGTGTGTGTGTGTACCTGGTACGGGGAGACAGGGTGTGTGTGTGTGTGTGTGTGTACCTGGTATGGGGAGGCAGGGTGTGTTTGTGTGTGTGTGTGTGTGTGTGTGTACCTGGTACGGAGAGGCAGGGTGTGTGTGTGTACCTGGTACGGGGAGGCAGGGTGTGTGTGTGTGTGTGTGTGTGTGTACCTGGTACGGGGAGGCAGGGTGTGGGTGTGTGTGTGTGTGTGTGTGTGTGTACCTGGTACGGGGAGGCAGGGTGTGTGTGTGTGTACCTGGTACGGGGAGGCAGGGTGTGGGTGTGTCCCCTCCCTTTCTGTCTTCGTAGAGACACTCTGCCTCTGCCTGCTGGATGCCCAGTTTCATGGCTGTGGACGGTGGCCTAAATGGGACACAGGGACATTGACAGTCACATCACCTGCTTTCAGTGACCCTGGCCCACTTTACAATCCAAACCCAACACCCCACCACACCAGTTCCAAACCAATTCCCTACCATGTACGGTTGTTCGTTGGTTTTAGTCTTTCCATTCGTTTGTTCATACGGTCATTTTAAAGTCAGTGGCTAAATTGCATCAATAGATCTTATACAACCATCATGCATACAACCTTTATGGCATAACATGGCCCATCCCTTCCTATTAACAACCTTATCAATGACTGCAAAGTTCTACACTAGTGGACATTAATCATACCCTATGAGAAGTACTGATCTGTAATAAAATCCTAAAAGGTTTTCATGAGCTGTACTTCTGGTTAGCTGAGCTTCTGCTTTCATCTTTAATAACCCCACTTTTACAACACAGGAAACCACCATGTCTCTCACTTCTTCTACAACACAGGAAACCACCACGTCTCTCAGTTATTTCACAACACAGGAAACCACCACGTCTCTCACTTCTTTTACAACACAGGAAACCACCATGTCTCTCACTTCTTTTACAACACAGGAAACCACCACGTCTCTCACTTCTTCTACAACACAGGAAACCACCATGTCTCTCACTTCTTCTACAACACAGGAAACCACCACGTCTCTCACTTCTTCTACAACACAGGAAACCACCATGTCTCTCACTTCTTCTACAACACAGGAAACCACCACGTCTCTCACTTATTTCACAACACAGGATACCACCATGTCTCTCACTTCTTCTACAACACAGGAAACCACCATGTCTCTCACTTCTTTTACAACACAGGAAACCACCATGTCTCTCACTTCTTTTACAACACAGGAAACCACCATGTCTCTCACTTCTTTTACAACACAGGATCCTAGGATGTCTCACTTATTCTACAACACAGGAAACCACCACGTATCTCACTTATTTTACAACACAGGAAACCACCACGTCTCTCACTTCTTTTACAACACAGGAAACCACCACGTCTCTCACTTCTTTTACAACACAGGAAACCACCACGTCTCTCACTTCTTTTACAACACAGGAAACCACCATGTCTCTCACTTATTTTACAACACAGGAAACCACCACGTCTCTCACTTCTTTTACAACACAGGAAACCACCATGTCTCTCACTTATTTTACAACACAGGAAACCACCACGTCTCTCACTTCTTTTACAACACAGGAAACCACCATGTCTCTCACTTCTTCTACAACACAGGAAACCACCACGTCTCTCAGTTCTTTTCTTTTTCTGATGAACGGGGCTAACTCATGAGGGGAGAGGGGGTGGACTAAAATGATGTAGAAGAGACAAAATGAGATACAGGGAGAAGGAGAGAGAGAGACAATGGGAGGAGAGAAAGTTAACGAGAGAGATACAGAGAGGGGGAGAGAGAAAGTTAAAGAGAGAGATACAGAGAGGGGGAGAGAGAAAGTTAAAGAGAGAGATACAGAGAGGGGGAGAGAGAGAAAGTTAAAGAGAGAGATACAGAGAGGGGGGAGAGAGAAAGTTAAAGAGAGAGATACAGAGAGGGGGAGAGAGAAAGTTAAAGAGAGAGATACAGAGAGGGGGGAGAGAGAAAGTTAACGACAGAGATACAGAGAGGGGGGAGAGAGAGAAAGTTAAAGAGAGAGATACAGAGAGGGGGAGAGAGAAAGTTAAAGAGAGAGATACAGAGAGGGGGAGAGAGAAAGTTACAGAGAGAGATACAGAGAGGGGGGAGAGAGAAAGTTAAAGAGAGAGATACAGAGAGGGGGAGAGAGAAAGTTAAAGAGAGAGATACAGAGAGGGGGGAGAGAGAAAGTTAAAGAGAGAGATACAGAGAGGGGGGAGAGAGAGAGATAAAGAGAGGGGAGAGAGATACAGAGAGGGGGGGGAGAGAGAAAGTTAAAGACAGAGATACAGAGAGGGGGGAGAGAGAAAGTTAAAGAGAGCTACAGGAAACCACCATGTCTCTCACTTATTTTACAACACAGGAAACCACCATGTCTCTCACTTCTTTTACAACACAGGAAACCACCATGTCTCTCACTTATTTTACAACACAGGATCCTACGATGTCTCTCACTTCTTTTACAACACAGGAAACCACCGTGTCTCTCACTTCTTTTACAACACAGGATCCTACGATGTCTCTCACTTCTTTTACAACACAGGAAACCACCATGTCTCTCACTTATTCTACAACACAGGAAACCACCACGTCTCTCACTTCTTTTACAACACAGGAAACCACCATGTCTCTCACTTATTTTACAACACAGGATCCTACGATGTCTCTCACTTCTTTTACAACACAGGAAACCACCGTGTCTCTCACTTCTTTTACAACACAGGAACCACGACGTCTCTCACTTCTTTTACAACACAGGAAACCACCATGTCTCTCACTTATTCTACAACACAGGAAACCACCACGTCTCTCACTTCTTTTACAACACAGGAAACCACCATGTCTCTCACTTCTTTTACAACACAGGAAACCACCACGTCTCTCACTTCTTTTACAACACAGGAAACCACCATGTCTCTCACTTCTTTTACAACACAGGAAACCACCATGTCTCTCACTTATTCTACAACACAGGAAACCACCACGTCTCTCACTTCTTTTACAACACAGGAAACCACCATGTCTCTCACTTCTTTTACAACACAGGAAACCACCACGTCTCTCACTTATTTTACAACACAGGAAACCACCATGTCTCTCACTTCTTTTACAACACAGGAAACCACCATTACTCTCACTTATTTTACAACACAGGAAACCACCATGTCTCTCACTTCTTCTACAACACAGGAAACCACCACGTCTCTCACTTCTTTTACAACACAGGAAACCACCACGTCTCTCACTTCTTTTACAACACAGGAAACCACCACGTCTCTCACTTCTTTTACAACACAGGAAACCACCATGTCTCTCACTTCTTCTACAACACAGGAAACCACCACGTCTCTCAGTTCTTTTCTTTTTCTGATGAACGGGGCTAACTCATGAGGGGAGAGGGGGTGGACTAAAATGATGTAGAAGAGACAAAATGAGATACAGGGAGAAGGAGAGAGAGAGACAATGGGAGGAGAGAAAGTTAACGAGAGAGATACAGAGAGGGGGGAGAGAGAAAGTTAAAGAGAGAGATACAGAGAGGGGGAGAGAGAAAGTTAAAGAGAGAGATACAGAGAGGGGGGAGAGAGAGAAAGTTAAAGAGAGAGATACAGAGAGGGGGGAGAGAGAAAGTTAAAGAGAGAGATACAGAGAGGGGGAGAGAGAAAGTTAAAGAGAGAGATACAGAGAGGGGGGAGAGAGAAAGTTAACGACAGAGATACAGAGAGGGGGGAGAGAGAAAGTTAAAGAGAGAGATACAGAGAGGGGGAGAGAGAACGTTAAAGAGAGAGATACAGAGAGGGGGGAGAGAGAAAGTTAAAGAGAGAGATACAGAGAGGGGGAGAGAGAAAGTTAAAGACAGAGATACAGAGAGGGGGGAGAGAGAAAGTTAAAGAGAGAGATACAGAGAGGGGGAGAGAGAAAGTTAAAGAGAGAGATACAGAGAGGGGGAGAGAGAAAGTTAAAGAGAGAGATACAGAGAGGGGGAGAGAGAAAGTTAAAGAGAGAGATACAGAGAGGGGGGAGAGAGAAAGTTAAAGAGAGAGATACAGAGAGGGGGAGAGAGAAAGTTAACGACAGAGATACAGAGAGGGGGGAGAGAGAAAGTTAAAGAGAGAGATACAGAGAGGGGGGAGAGAGAGAAAGTTAAAGAGAGAGATACAGAGAGGGGGGAGAGAGAAAGTTAAAGAGAGAGATACAGAGAGGGGTAGAGAGAAAGTTAAAGAGAGAGATACAGAGAGGGGGAGAGAGAAAGTTAAAGAGAGAGATACAGAGAGGGGGGAGAGAAAGTTAAAGACAGAGATACAGAGAGGGGGAGAGAGAAAGTTAAAGAGAGAGATACAGAGAGGGGGAGAGAGAAAGTTAAAGACAGAGATACAGAGAGGGGGGAGAGAGAAAGTTAAAGAGAGAGATACAGAGAGGGGGGAGAGAGAAAGTTAAAGAGAGAGATACAGAGAGGGGGAGAGAGAAAAGTTAAAGAGAGAGATACAGAGAGGGGGAGAGAGAAAGTTAACGACAGAGATACAGAGAGGGGGAGAGAGAAAGTTAAAGAGAGAGATACAGAGAGGGGGAGAGAGAAAGTTAAAGAGAGAGATACAGAGAGGGGGGAGAGAGAAAGTTAACGACAGAGATACAGAGAGGGGGAGAGAGAAAGTTAAAGAGAGAGATACAGAGAGGGGGGAGAGAGAAAGTTAAAGAGAGAGATACAGAGAGGGGGAGAGAGAAAGTTAAAGAGAGAGATACAGAGAGGGGGAGAGAGAAAGTTAAAGAGATAGATACAGAGAGGGGGAGAGAGAAAGTTAACGACAGAGATACAGAGAGGGGAGAGAGAAAGTTAAAGAGAGAGATACAGAGAGGGGGAGAGAGAGAAAGTTAAAGAGAGAGATACAGAGAGGGGGGAGAGAGAAAGTTAAAGAGAGAGATACAGAGAGGGGGAGAGAGAAAGTTAAAGAGAGAGATACAGAGAGGGGGGAGAGAGAAAGTTAAAGAGAGCTACAGTAGGAGAGAAAGCGAGAGTGACATTATGTGTTGAATGTGAGGAGCTCTGGGTGTGACATCAGTAGTTTTGGAGTGGCTTCTGGTCTCACGATAAAGCCTGGGCTTTCTTTCCACAGAGCTCTGACAATACGTCCAACGCACACGCTGTGTGTGAGTCACATTCTGTAGGACAGCTCAGTAAAAGACACACACATCAGACAATACACACACACACACACACACACACACACACACACACATAGGAGTACTCAGAGACACTCTGGCACTTTATGATTGCATGAAAGTGTTCTCCTGGAATCTCTCCAGTCCACTGCGTTATCAGAGGTCTCAGCCAAGGCAACCCTCCCACACTAACCAACTCAACATTCACTGTGTAAGTGGGGACTGATTCTGAATCCTTTTTACTGGCATCTAGATCCCAGCAGTATATTAGGATCCATTTCCACCCCCTTCCTCCTCTATAGTAAAATGATACCAGGCTCAATTCTACTGAGTACAATGTCCTGAGTCTGTCTGTTTGCTTCTCTGGCTTGTCTTCCTCAGGGACTCAGCGCACTCAGTTACCCCACTCTCCACCACAAACAGACTATAAATGCTCTACAAGGCCCTATAACAGCTCTATAAAGGCTCTATAAGGCTATATAACAGCTCTATAACAGCTCTATAAATGCTCTATAACAGCTCTATAACGGCTCTATAAATGCTCTATAACAGTTCTATAAGCTCTATAAATGCTCTATAACAGCTCTATAACATCTCTATAACGGCTCTATAAATGCTCTATAACGCTCTATAACAGCTCTATAAAGGCTCTATAAATGCTCTATAACGGCTCTATAACAGCTCTATAAGGCTCTATAAAGGCTCTATAACAGCAATAAATGCTCTATAACGGCTCTATAACAGCTCTATAAGGCTCTATAACAGCTCTATAAATGCTCTATAAAGGCTCTATAGAGGCCCTATAAAGGCTCTATAGAGGTTCTATAAAGGCTCTATAAATGCTCTATAACGGCTCTATAAAGGCTCTATAAATGCTCTATAAAGGCTCTATAAAGGCTCTATAAATGCTCTATAACAGCTCTATAAAGGCTCTATAAGGCTCTATAACAGCTCTATAAAGGCTCTATAACAGCTCTATAATGCTTTATAACAGCTCTATAACAGCTCTATAAAGGCTCTATACATTTTCTATAACGGCTACAGCATATTGCATCCACTGTGTAATTCAGACATTAGATAGACTGTCCGTGTTCGAGGAACGGAGTGAGTTCAGTAAAGGTGTGGTGTAATAGCAAGTGTGTGATTCAGACAGAGTCTTTGTGTGTGTGTGTGTGTGTGTGTGTGTGTGTGTGTGTGTGTGTGTGTGTGTGTGTGTGTGTGTGTGTGTGTGTGTGTTCACAGTAAAGGCGTGGCCATCCAAACACACATGTTCTCAACACTGGCAGGAGTGTGTGGGAACGTCATGCTCTTTTTGACTACTGGTCCTGGGCCCACTGTGGCGTTTAGCTCAGAATGTTTTCATTCAGAGCTGAGCTGATCTCAAATCAGTTGTTTCTATCAACAGAGACCAGACAGAATCTGTGGGGAAGTTCTCTTATAACCACCGCTGCATATCTAAACAATAGAACTGTCGCTATTCATGTTCAATGGCAGAAGTTGGTTAGATTGAGTCCACTATATTTGACTTCAAATAATTGATGTGGCACACAAGTTTCACAAAATAACCATAACATTTTAAATAATAATATAATAATAATATATATATCATGATAGTATGACCATTTGTAGATCTACATGGGACTTTCCAAATAGAGAGTGACCTATGCCATTTAGCAGACGCTTTAATCCAAAGCGATTTACGGGACGGCAGTTAGCCCCGTGTTTCTGTGACTCAATAGTTTCTTTCATGTACTCAGAGACAGGAAGCTTAATGCGTAGGGGGTTTCCTCTATGTGTCTGTGCTGCAGACTTCTGTCTGTCAGTCTGTCTTTCTATCACGTCAATGTTTCCTACCTACCTATACTGATTAATTAGCCAAACCTGCATTAATTTCTACAATGCTAATCCTGCAGTTGTAGCATTGATCCAAAATCAGTGGAGTTCCAAAAGTTTTTTGTGATGTAACCCACCGAAAGGATTGAATGAAAAGGGCCATGAAAGAAGGTGCACTTACGTTTTAAAGCAGGGGTCCCCAGACATGAGCTGTGTGCTGATGACAACCTGTGACAGAGGTGACAAAAAACCCATGTCAGCAGGGATCATACACATCCACAGGCCCTATGAGATAGGATGAAGTCGCCCCTTGACACTGATCTAAGGTCAGTTTCGCCTTTTCCCCTTTACCGTTTCAGGTTAGTATTTAGGGTAGGTAAGCTGATCCTAGACCTGTGTCTAAGTGCAACTTCTACCCGAAGAATGTACAACATCCATTCCCAGTGTCACAGGTGCTTCTCCTATATTACAGGCTCAGACCTGCCTGTCTTCATGTACATGTCAGAGCAGTTGCATCATTAGGATACCTCATCCTGAACTGTCCTGAGTGATATTACATCCCTAGTTACTGACTGATTAGACATACACACTAGTAAACATATGGTGACAACCGAGCATTCGCTTTCTCCCAATGTGTGCCAATACTTGGCTATCACTCACGCGGTTCCCTTTCTGTCCTTTTCCTCATGACCACTCATTAGTAACAGGCTGGATAGCTGAAGGTGTATAGGCTAGTCAGTGTATTTCTTTGGATTTTCACCTATCCAGTCCTTTCAGATCAGTGGTCCCGGTGTAGACAGGCAGGGCAACCCATTCTAGAGTAGTAGGACAGACAGTCCCATACTGTAGCTTCCTGAAGGGAGTTGTGGAATGGCGTGAATGTTCTGGAGGCCTGTCTAACCGTGAACTGTACCTTGAGTATGGAGTTGTCCTGTCTGGTGTTCTTGGTGTCGTAACCCTCTAGTAGACATCGCCGCGTGGTGCTGCCAGAGCCAGCAAACTCTGACAGGTTCAGGTCTGCAAAACCCAGCTACAGAGGAGAGAACAGATATGTTCAGGTTTATGGAAACAGCTTGGCAACAGAGCCTCAGTTCCATAGAGTTCTAATACAGAGCACTCTGTTGTAGCAGTAGACCCAGAGCCTGCTGATAACAATCACAAACATAAGAAGCTATTGTAATGGGCAAAAACGAGGAAGTATTTCCCTTTTAAGAATGAGTCATGCGGTACTAGTGACTTCATTCTTTAGTGATAGCACTCACATCGGTAGCCATGAAGTGCTTTGAAAGGCTGGTCATGGCTCACATCAACACCATCATCCCGGAAACCCTAGACCCACTCCAATTCGCATACCGCCCCAACAGATCCACAGATGACGCAATCTCAATCGCAGTCCTCACTGCCCTTTCCCACCTGGACAAAAGGAACACCTATGTGAGAATGCTGTTCATTGACTACAGCTCAGTGCTCAACACCATAG
Organism: Coregonus clupeaformis; assembly: GCF_020615455.1. Classification (NCBI taxonomy): domain Eukaryota; kingdom Metazoa; phylum Chordata; class Actinopteri; order Salmoniformes; family Salmonidae; genus Coregonus; species Coregonus clupeaformis. The sequence goes on from NC_059212.1 coordinate 56,728,152, forward strand.
TGCCCTCCAAGCTCATCACTAAGCTCAGGACCCTGGGACTAAACACCTCCCTCTGCAACTGGATCCTGGACTTCCTGACGGGCCGCCCCCAGGTTGTAAGGGTAGGCAACAACACATCTGCCACGCTGACCCTCAACACGTTGGCCCCTCAGGGGTGTGTACTTAGTCCCCTCCTGTACTCCCTGTTCACCCATGACTGCGTGGCCAAGCACGACTCCAACACCATCATTAAGTTTGCTGACGACACATCAGTGGTAGGCCTGATCACCGCCGACGATGAGACAGCCTATAGGGAGGAGGTCAGAGACCTGGCAGTGTGGTGCCAGGTCAACAACCTCTCCCTCAATGTGAGCAAGACAAAGGAGATAATCGTGGACTACAGGAAAAGGAGGGCCGAACAGGGCCCCATTAACATCGACGGGGCTGTAGTGGAGCGGGTCGAGAGTTTCAAGTTCCATGGTGTCCACATCACCAACAAACTATCATGGTCCAAACACACCAAGGCAGTAGTGAAGAGGGCACGACAACACCTCTTCCCTCAGGAGAATTAAAAGATTTGGCATGGGTCCCCAGATCCTCAGATCCTGACCGGTTGCATCACCGCCTGGTATGGCAACTGCTCGGCATTCGACCGTAAGGTGCTACAGAGGGTAGTGCGTACGGCCCAGTACATTACTGGGGCCAAGCTTCTTGCCATCCAGGACCTATATACTAGGCGGTGTCAGAGGAAGGCCCAAAAAATAGTCAAAGACTCCAGTCACCCAAGTCATAGACTGTTCTCTCTGCTACCGCACGGCAAGCAGTACCGGAACGCCAAGTCTAGGTCCAAAAGGCTCCTTAACAGCTTCTATCCCCAAGCCATAAGACTGCTGAACAATTAATCAAATGGCCAACCGGACTATTTACATTGACCCTGTTTATTATCTATGTATAGTCACTTTATCCATACCTACATGTACAAATTACCTCGACTAACCTGTACCCGCGCACATTGACTCCGTATCGGTACCCCCTGTATATAGCCTCGTTATTGTTCTGTAATTTTATAGTGTTATTTTTTATTTTATTTTTTACTTTAGTTTATTTAGTAAATATTTTCTTAACTCTATTTATTGAACTGCATTGTTGGTTAAGGGCTTGTAAGTAAGCATTTTACGGTAAGGTCTACACCTGTTATATTTGGCCCATGTGACAAATAACATTTGATTTGATTTGTCACTAGCTAGGTTTCCATCCAATTGGCGACAGATTTACATGCGAACATTCAAAAATCTGCATTAAGAAAATATGTGCATTTTCTCACCAGTGGTGTGTTTCCACCAAACTGACTGCGTGAAAGTTGTTGTTCTCACCACAGCTCTTTTTATACAGTATGACATTACTTGCATAAAAACTGTGGATGGAAATGTGGTTAGTGACTATGAATTCAAAAGCAAAATATTACCTTTGCAAAGGTCTTTCCACCCTTCATTTCCTAATAACAGATAAGGGAAAAGTAGTTATCAATCCAATATGACTATCTTTGTGTGTAACAACAACTAAGCTACAGCTACACTTTTGTCAAAACACACTTGCGACTTGCGGTAAAGGTGTCAGTGATTAACATATCCTGTAGTAGACCTATTAGTAGACTGTTCTAGAATCTACAGTAGTAGTAGTAGACCTATTAGTAGACTGTTCTAGAATCTACAGTAGTAGTAGTAGACCTATTAGTAGACTGTTCTAGAATCTACAGTAATAGTGGTAGACCTATTAGTAGACTGTTCTAGAATCCACAGTAGTAGTGGTAGACCTATTAGTAGACTGTTCTGGGATCTACAGTAGTAGTGGTAGACCTATTAGTAGACTGTTCTAGAATCTACAGTAGTAGTGGTAGACCTATTAGTAGACTGTTCTAGAATCTACAGTAGTAGTAGTAGACCTATTAGTAGACTGTTCTAGAATCTACAGTAGTAGTAGTAGACCTATTAGTAGACTGTTCTAGAATCTACAGTAGTAGTAGTAGACCTATTAGTAGACTGTTCTAGAATCTACAGTAGTAGTGGTAGACCTATTAGTAGACTGTTCTAGAATCTACAGTAGTAGTAGTAGACTGTTCTAGAATCTACAGTAGTAGTAGTAGACCTATTAGTAGACTGTTCAAGAATCTACAGTAGTAGTGGTAGACCTATTAGTAGACTGTTCTAGAATCCACAGTAGTAGTGGTAGACCTATTAGTAGACTGTTCTGGGATCTACAGTAGTAGTGGTAGACCTATTAGTAGACTGTTCTAGAATCTACAGTAGTAATAGTAGACCTATTAGTAGACAGTTCTATAATCTACAGTAGTAGTGGTAGACCTATTAGTAGACTGTTCTAGAATCTACAGTAGTAGTGGTAGACCTATTAGTAGACTGTTCTAGAATCTACAGTAGTAGTGGTAGACCTATTAGTAGACTGTTCTAGAATCTACAGTAGTAGTGGTAGACCTATTAGTAGACTGTTCTAGAATGTACAGTAGTAGTGGTAGACCTATTAGTAGACTGTTCTAGAATCTACAGTAGTAGTGGTAGACCTATTAGTAGACTGTTCTAGAATCTACAGTAGTAGTAGTAGTAGTAGTAGACTGTTCTAGAATCTACAGTAGTAGTGGTAGACCTATTAGTAGACTGTTCTAGAATCTACAGTAGTAGTGGTAGACCTATTAGTAGACTGTTCTAGAATCTACAGTAGTAGTAGTAGACCTATTAGTAGACTGTTCTAGAATCTACAGTAGTAGTGGTAGACCTATTAGTAGACTGTTCTAGAATCTACAGTAGTAGTAGTAGACCTATTAGTAGACTGTTCTAGAATCTACAGTAGTAGTGGTAGACCTATTAGTAGACTGTTCTAGAATCTACAGTAGTAGTGGTAGACCTATTAGTAGACTGTTCTGGAATCTACAGTAGTAGTAATAGACCTATATGTAGTAGTTTACCTATTCTTGTAGGCAGTTAAACTTGACATAGCTTTCATAGCTTTGACAGCGTTGCTGTAGTGAGTCCTGTACCTTGCGCACAGACACCCGGCACACACAGGGGTCCAGTACTCCTGTCCGAGCGTTGGCACTCATCTTACACAGGAAGGAGAACCTCTTCCTCCAGCGCACACAGTTAGCCTGGACCTGCTCCCTGGAGAATACACACATACATAACTTATAGCAATATAACCCAAAGACTGAAAACACACAGATCATGTATAGACAAAACGTTTCAAATAAATAGCTTCTAATTTTAGTTTACTTCCTGAATTGACTGCCTTCAGTTTGAATTAAGTCCAATCCTGATAACACACACGCACGCACACATACACACAGAGTTGATTGGAATGTTTAGCTACACTACACATTAATCCCTAGATCTGACTCATGGCTAAGATAAATCTATGTCAATAAAGACGCCACAGTTAATGACAAGATCCTGTGTGCTGTTCTCATTAATGGGTGTGACAGTTGCGTCAAAGAACATAAATGCCCTCAAGGTAGAAGAACACAAACTCTCCCATGCTCTAAGTATGGGAATGACAGATTCTGAAATACGATGGTGCTGAAGAACACTATCAATCAATCAATTTTATTTTATATAGCCCTTCTTACATCAGCTAATATCTCGAAGTGCTGTACAGAAACCCAGCCTAAAACCCCAAACAGCTAGTAATGCAGGTGTAGAAGCACGCATTGGCTATGCATTGGCTCTTTAGAACAAGGGATGTATGGTGTTTCAGCCTTAATGCAGGTGACAAACATATAGTTGATAATTCTCAACTGGGGAGCAGGAGAGGTAAAAGCAGGTCTCAGCTGTCGACCAAAGCAGATAGGTACTTTAGCAAAAATAATTTGAAATAATCACATATCACTTACAATGCTGCTTCTTCCGTTCTTTCAGCTCAATCACACATTCAATGACTCAAAAGAGGCTAATGGCCTGTGTGTGTGTGTGTGTGTGTGTGCGTGTGCGCGTTTCCACTGCTCCAATGGTGGTGAGCTTTACACCACTCCAGCCTACGCTTGGCATTGCGGATGGTGATCTTAGGCTTATGTGCAACTGCTCGGCCATGGAAACCCATTTCATGAAGCTCCTGACGAACAGTTCTTGTGTTGACGTTGCTTCCAGAGGCAGTTTGGAACTCGGTAGTGAGTGTTGCAACCGAGGACAGACGATTTTTACACGCTTCAGCACTCAGCGGTCCCGTTCTGTGAGCTTGTGTAGCCTACCACTTAGCGGCTGAGCCGTTGTTGCTCCTAGACATTTCCACTTCACAATAACAGCACTTACAGGTGACCGGGCAGCTCTAGCAGGGCAGAAATTTGACGAACTGACTTGTTGGAAAGGTGGCCTCCTATGATGGTGCCACGTTGAAAGTCACTGAGCTCTTCAGTAAGGCCATACTACTGCCAATGTTTGTCTATGGAGATTGCATGGCGGTGTGCTCGATTTTATACACCTGTAAGCAACAGGTGGGGCTGAAATAGCCGAATCCACTAATTGTAAGGGATGTCCACATACTTTCCTATATATAGTGTAGCTTACTCCAGGGTTCCCCAACTGGCAGCCCGCTGATTATTTTATTTGGCCCCCCAAGTTCTGAGCAAAAAAATGTATACAGTAAAAACACCAGCAAATCAGCTCCAAGTGATTTTAAGTTTGGAAATCTGTTCCAACGTATTACTACATACAGTATAATAGAGAGATATACAGTACCAGTCAAAAGTTTGGACACACCTACTGATTCAAGGATTTTTCTTTATTTGTACTATTTTCTACATTGTAGAATAATAGTGAAGACATCAAAACTATGAAATAACATGTATGGAATCATGTAGTAACCAAAAAAGTGTTAAACAAATCAAAAATATATTTTATATTTGAGATTCTTCAAATAGCCACCCTTTGCCTTGATGACAGCTTTGCACACTCTTGGCATTCTCTCAACCAGCTTCATGGGGAATGCTTTTCCAACAGTCTTGAAGGAGTTATTTAAGCAAACAGTAAGCTTAAAGGGTCAGACAATCTCAATACATATAGTTGATTTTATTAAAATATATGGAAAAATACACTTAAAAAATGTAGACCAATCGATTTAGTCGGGGACAGCCCTAGTTTACTGACAATGGTCATATTCAGCGGGTGTTGCATGTTCGTAAATTCATCTGCACTCTGGCACACTCAGAAGAGAGTGCTCTGAAATCAGAGTAGATAGCCAGAGTGAATTTGCGAACGCAAGAGATATGCTAACTGGATAACAGTCGTTCAAGTTCTTGCTAGCTAACCAAATGACACTTGCATCTCTAGCTATGTATAGCCACCGAAAAACGATATGAGGGGAAAAAGTCAGTCACTCACCCACTCCTCCAAAAGCATGACATGACATCCTCCTAGCAGGTAGCTAGCTACCTATCTAGCTAACGTTAGGCTCTGTGTTTTTAGCTTGCGTTATGACAGACTTGTGATCATTGTCCTTGTTAGTTTGATTGTATTGACATTCCCAGCCTTAGTTACATCCGTTTTTGTCCAAAATATTAAGTAATTGAAACTGAAACAGTGCATCCCGAATGGAGGCAGCAAACAATGTACCAGGCCAGCTGTGATTTACAACCTTATAGCAATATTTTTGGGACTACCAAGAAATGTATTGGTGAATTATATTAATCATGCATTGAACTGCATCCATCTATTCTGCCAACAATACCTTAGTGTACGTCATGGAATGTTGAGTCAAAAAGAACCTATTTTTAAAACCTCTTATAAAATTGGTTTAGTATCTTAAACTGGGAATTTGATATTTTTTTATGATTGTCTGTTTGTTTCATATCTACAAAGTAGTTAAAACGCTGTCAGTTCCACTTTAAGTTGATTCAACAAATCACAGCACAGATTAATGGGTACAATTCTTGCTTTTACTTCCTGCTTTGCTCCTATAGATGGGTTGGTTGTTTAGCAACAAAAACGACACAGTTGCAACCATGGGGCAAAACAGATGAGGTTGGTTTAGATTGTTGACATGTAAGCTATATTTCGTCTCCAATGTTTATTGAAAACATAAATAAATGTGCACAATGACCACTTGTTGTCTCTCAAATACATAGTTACAGTTATTGGTTAGCTAGCTAGCGAATTTTAGCCATATTAGCATTGACATGAAATCATTCAAAACACCTCAAAACAAGACATGGTATCAATAACAAGATGAAACATGCTGAAACGAGCCACTTGCAGTTCCCTACATGGCAGTTTCTTGTCATTCTTGCTAGCAATCTGGCCATCCAGAATCACAACAGGCTTACTTCTGCCCCATGGAAGCACGCACATCATTTTCGTGACATTGTCACCCATGAATAGGTACACTCGCAATGGCCGCCAGTCCACCCATTATGCCACCATTGACTTGAATGGGGACGCCCATTCTATTTATTATTTTTTCTATGGTATGTTTACATCATTGGAGAAATGCAGGCGGTTGCCATGGCAAAGTCACTCGGGGAATGCCAACCGAGTCGACGTTAGGAGCTGGCATGTGCTCCAGATGTGTGTCCACAACTTTCCAGAGTGACTCATTTAAGTACAGTCCTGCTCGTGCAGTTGAGTGGGTTAACATGAGCCATCTCCTAAAATACCACAAGGAACCATTAGAGCTGTTAAATTACCTCTCTTTAGGTCCTGTGTGGCTCAGTTGGTAGTGCATGACGCTTGCAACGGCAGGGTTGTTAGTTCGGTTCCCACCGGGGAACAATGCGGAGAAAGTATGAAAATGTATGCACTAACTGTAAGTCGCTCTGGATAAGAGTGTCTGCTAAATTACTAAAATGTAATAAATAAATCAAATTTCCTTGGCATTTCAGAGTGGAAATCTTGTGACCAGACGTTTTAAGGTACATACAATGGCAGATATCATCGATTAAGCAAGCCTCACATGTCCAGCCATGGAATGTTTGATTTGACAGTTGGCTTCATGACAGGTGGTGTTTTGATGTGTCAGTTAGAACAATCAATCAGACAAGCAGCATCACCATCAGTCAAAACAAGATGACAGATGAACTACCATGGTAACTATACTAAAATAAGAAATAGAGGTAAAAACAACATACAATTGTGAATACTACATATTCTATAACTGATTAAATTAGATATTGTTAGCAACACACATTATTCAATCACATCATTCATATTCACACTGGTTTCTTGAGTGTGCGGGAGCTAGCTAGCTCGCTAATGTTAGCTAACTGATCAATGCCACTCACTGCCAGTAAACTAACGTCGATCGAGTCGCACCTGTCTCCGTGAGTTGCTTAACGTAACTGTTAACGTAAGCTAGCTAAATTCAATAGAAAGGGCAGTTTCTTACCGAGATGACTCTTCAGTAAAGCCACCGTCTTGGAGCCGTACTTTGCAGAACAAGACCCCGTTGACAAAGGGAACAGAAGAGAGTTCGTCCAACTCGAAATCTACCTTAAATTTGAATTTATTTTTCTTCATCATAATGAACGACATTGTTAACCTAACTAGTTAAAGTAGATAACTAGGCTAGCTAGCTAGTGAAAACTGTGGTAAATAATGTACGTTGGGTCGCTAGCCACAGCTCAAGCTTCTTGAGTCTCTTGACTGTGACTTCTTCCACACTTGCCACTGACTGTACCCTAACATAGCAGGCGTAAAAGAAACAGACTGACTGTGACAGCTCAGTTTGCTAGCATTTGTCGGTGAGTTCAAATACTATACGCCCACGTACCTAGAAACACATAGTTGTTACTGGCTATAACCATTGGCCATAACCCATAATGTAAGTGACGTTGAAGGAAATTCTCAATTTGTATGGAGGAGGAAACGCTTACACCGCCTTCAATTCCGATTGGCGTAAATGCTGCATCTCTTTTCATTCGACCAATGATAGCAATATATGCTTTCTGATGGATATTCCTTAGATACGTTGTAACAAAATAGTAACAAAACAACAAGTAGCCCAGTACTGAAACAAAGGATGGCCAGTTGCTTTCAAATGGACCATTTTAACACTGATTTCAGATTTAAAAAATGTATGATGAGATTAGGCTATAATTGCCTACATCATAAATGAACTGTAGGCTATCTATACATTTAGTATGTCCCTTGATTTTTTCTTCTTCATAGTGTGGTAGTTTTTTTTATGGTAGTAACTGCACAATCACATTGCATATGCATTATATAATACATTGTTTCCACCTTCCATCCCAACCCCCTTCGCAGCTGTCGCTCCTGAATGAATATCCACAAAGGCTTATTATAGCTGATGTAAACATCTATGCGTGTCATGCACAGAAATCATGTATCATCGTCGATGTGGTAACAACTCTCCGTGGTGTTTCATATCTTGTAGAGGTAAGTTATTATAATTCATAAACAGCTGAAAAAGCCACAGTCTCTATTTTTCAGTTTTTACAAATCATTAAATACACTGAGTGTACAAAACATTTGGAACACCTGCTCCTTCCATGACTGACAGGTGAAACCATGTGAAAGCTATGATCCCTTATTGGTGTCTGTTAAATCCACTTCAATCAGTGTAGATGAAGGGAGGAGACGGGTTAAAGAAGGATTTTGTTCCTAATGTTTTGTGCACTCAGTGTATATGTTCTTTGATTTGGAAGAATAAGGCCTTTCTGACAGTACAACCACAGATGAAATGGGGTTAGTTACCATTATCTTTGGTACAACTGGGTGTATTGATACACCATCCAAAGTGTAATTAATAACTGCACCATGCTCAAAGGGATAGTGTGGTCCTCTGTGGCTCAATTGGTAGAGCATGGCGCTTGTAATGCCAGGGTAGTGGGTTCGGGACCACCCATACGTAAAAATGTATGCACACATGACTGTAAATCGCTTTGGATAAAAGCGTCAGCAAAATGGCATATTATATTAAAAGTCTGCTTTTTTAAATGTATTTACCCCCTACCAATAGGTGCCCTTTGCGAGATATTGGAAAACCTCCCTGGGGAAGCAGGTAGCTTAGTGGTTAAGCGCGTTGTGCCAGTAACCGAAAGGTCGCTGGTTCTAATCACCGAGCCGACTAGGCGAAAAATCTGTCGATGTGCCCTTGGCACTTAACCCTAATTGCTCTGGATAAGAGCGTCTGCTAAATTACTAAAATATCTTTGTGGATGAATCTGTGTTTGAAATTCACTGCTCGACTGAGGGACCTTACAGTAGTCATTCAAATATCATGTTAAACACTATTATTGCACACAGAGTGAGCCCATGCAACGTAATATGCTACTTGTTAAGCACATTTTTACTCCTGAACTTATTTAGGCTTGCCATAACAAAGGGGTTGAATATTTATTTACCCAAGACATTTCAGCTTTTCATTTTTTATTAATTTGTATACATTTCAAAAAACATAATTCCACTTTGACATTATGGGGTATTGTGTGTAGGCCAGTGACAAACAAAATCACAATTTAATCTATTTTCAATTCAGGCTGTAACACAACAACATGTGGAAAAAGTCAAGGGGTGTGAAGGCACTGTATCTAATCAAGATATATTAGTGTTTTATTTTCAATTAATGTATATATATATATATATATATATATATATATAAAATAAAATAAATCCTCTTTTTTTTTACTTTGACAGACTACTTTGTGTAGATCGTTGACAAAAAACGACAATTAAATCAATTTCAATCCCACTTTGTAACACAACAACATTTGGAAAAAGTCCAGGGGTGTGAATACTTTCTGAAGGCACTGTACATGTTTCAACAGAAAATGACAGAAAATGTCATTATCACAGTACAGTGCACAGCCTGGGGCTCTCCTTGCATAGATCAGTATGGGCAACCCCCTTCGCTTTGTTTGCCTCATTCCTTATTATGCCCCGCCCTCAATTTGACTGCAGTCTCGACGAGTGGATTTCAGGTTATTTACTGGATATGCAGCAGTATTTGCAGGGGGTATGGAGCTGTGTCAGATCGTCGTCACAAATTTCGTGAACCGGTATTTCCCTTGTCGCCTACGGAGATAATTACAACGACCGACTGATTAAGACGATAGACCGCATACCAAGGACTATATTTCCCCAAGCCGCGGTTTTCAATATTGCTATGTATTCAACTTTCTGAAAAACATAGGGCCTTGTCTATCTGTTGCCGCTTTTCCAACCGCAACAATGTATCAGGTTATAAGAGGACTTATACTAACGGATTCCCGATGCTGGGATCCCGACAGTCAAAGGTCATACCAGGACCTGTTCGATAAACTGGACACCAACAAGGATGGGAAGGTGGATGTTGCCGAATTGAGAGCAGGCCTAACCGCAATGGGTATATCATTCCGCAAAGGTGCAGCGCAGGTAAATGTACATGCAATGCAGAGCCATGCTGTTCTATTTCCAAGCAACCTATTACATTCTTATTATACATAGCTCAATGATTCAATTGGGAGTGGGACATTAGTTTGGGTGCCAGTTCGCTTTCTGCTCTCTTACCAACTCCTTATGGAATTGTCATGCAAAACATTGGCTTTACAATGACAATGGAGTAGGCAAAAGCACAAACATATCTGGGACCAGGCTAGTGGGACATATGGGTAGCAATTAAATGAGCATATGCCTAAAAATATGCCATTCTCATTCGCTTAGCCTGTTCATCCATTCACCCATACGTAGGGCATTGTCCTATAGTATATGCATGTTTCCTGTAAATAGAACATAAAACCTGCATGTACTTTATATAAACTAAGTACTGTTCTTTCTCAACTTTAGCCTTCTAACCAGTTCCTCCCCTGTCACGGGTAATATCCAGGAGAGATAAAGCACTAGTGTTACAGTGCCTGGGGTTATCAGAGCAGGCATGGGCCCGTATCCACAAAATCTCTCAGAGTATGAGTGCTGATCTACACTTAGAAATAAAGGTGCTCTCTAGAACCTAAAAGGAGAACCCTTTAAAGAACCCTTGTTTATTCCAGGGAGAACCCTTTTGGTTCCAAGTAGAACCGTTTTGGGTTCCATGTAGAACCTTTTCCACATAGGGTTCTACATGGAACTCAAAATGGTTCTACCTAGAACCAAAAAGGGTTTTACCTGGAACCGAAAAGGTTTCTCCTATAGGGACAGCCGAAGAACCCTTTTGAAACCCTTTTTTCTAAGAGTGTAGAATTAGTTTAGCCTTTTAGATCATAATGAATACGACTAAATGGACAGATGGGGACCTGATCCTAGATCAGCACTCCTACTCTGAGATGGTTTGTGGATACAGGCCTGGGGCTGGTTTAACTTGTGGGACACACAGGTAGGTTTCATCATCAATATGACATCTACACAATAGTTACTCACTTTCATCACTAGCCTTTTCTCTCTTCGAACAATGTTGCACTAGTTCTCAGAGAAATAGTAAAAACTGAGAACTAGTGCAACATTGTTCGAAGGAGAGAAAAGGCTACTTCATCCGCAGTATCAGGGAATGAAAACAGATCTATTGGTTTGTGTTACCAGCTACAGTGGAACATACCCACCCCATTGACTTAGCCATCTCCAGACAGTATGAAATATTCATTACCATTCAGTCATGTGCACATGTAGCTCCACAGTTACATTGACATTTACATTTTAGTCATTTAGCAGACGCTCTTATCCAGAGCGACTTACAGTTAGTGAGTGCATAAATTTTTCATACTGTTACATAAACTCTATAACAATACACAGTATAGGAACGTTATACTGTTCCTGTCTTCGCGAGGGTTTCCTGAGTCTTGTGTGATGAGTAACCTTGCAAAGTAGCTTGCTTCATAAGCAATGAATGGTTAAACTTACTACAGTGAGGCAAATAAAATAACCCTCTCATTTGTGTCTGCACAGAAAATTGTATCGTCAGGTGACAAAAACAAAGATGGAGGGCTTGACTTCAACGAGTTCAACAAATATCTGAAAGAGCATGAGAAGAAACTGCACCTTACGTTCAAGAGCTTGGACAAAAACAACGACGGTATTATCATTTTTAAATGTAAAGTTTATTTGAATAGTTTAGGGAAGAACAGCACATGATGAGACCTGTCAGAATGACACAATTCTCATAACAATGTAATAATATCACTGTTCTATAACAACAAGGCATCAGCATTTAACTACAGAATGTACTTAAACTAAACATCGAAATGGCTCCATCATTTCCTCCAGGGCACATCGATGCCTCTGAAATTAAGCAGTCCCTTGAAGAGCTGGGCATGGACATCACCCAGGAAGAGGCCCAGACCATCCTACAAAGGTTTGTCCTCATAAATCACACATTGCTTGCATTTTGTACTCTAAGCTAGGTCTGCACAATTAATTGAATTTACATCGCAATTGACATGTGCAATATCCATATCGCAAGAGATCCATATCGCAATATTTTGAAACGCATCTCAGCCGCGGGTAACATCTCAGCCGCGGGTTTTTCTCCTCTTGTGGCTGCTTCCCACACACAACAAACCCCGCCCCATGTCACTCAAGCAGTGCAGTTCCTCCTCCTCGCTGTTCGATTCACTATACATTTCTATGCGGCTCTGTTGGGTCGCATGCAGTCAACCGAATGGTCCAAACCAGCTTTCCACTTTGCTTCTTAATAGAAGTCATTCTATTGCTATTATTCCAACAGATCACCCAAGTGTTTTGATTTTTATCGCACATCAAATCGCAATCGAAATATTTGAAAAAAAGATTTGCCCATATCGTGCAGCCCTACTCTAAGCATTTAGATTCAACTAATCAGAAAACCATTGATTTTTTGAGTCAGAGTGTTAGTGCTGGGCTGCAACAAAGGTAGTAAAGTTGGCTAAAGCAGAAGCAGCATGGCAACCAGGCTAGTACTGTTACTATCCTACTCTTTGACCTCATATCTTGTCTGCAGCATGGACATCGATGGTACCATGATGGTGGACTGGAACGAGTGGAGGGATCACTTCCTGTTCAACCCTGCCCATAACCTGAACGAGATCGTACGCTACTGGAAACACTCCACGGTGAGTGGGTCACCCAGTCCTAGTGCACACAAACAAAGCACTGTGACGAATACTGAGTATACGAAGAGGCAGGACGCAGACGCAGGACTTAACAAGGTCAAGGTTAACTTAACAATGAGAAAGAGAAATAACAAAGAGAGAGTAAACGACACGAAGCTGAACAATCACACACAACATCATCCAGAACAGTCCAGGGCTAAATAGGGGTGGTGATGAGATGATGAGGTGCAGATGCGTTGGGTTTCCATTCCGGTGTTGCTGAGGTTGTGCGCTCAGACCAGTGGTTCAGTAGACCGGGGCGAATCAGAGCGCCGGAGGGGAGCAATGGGAGGAGACGTGACAATCACAGACATCCATCCCTTGAAGGAATGAGTGAACTTGATGGGTATAAGCAACAATATGGGATAAAAACTCCTATTCAATATTTGAAATCTATTAAGGGCCATCAATAATTCAGATTGTGATAATGTTTGTGTCTGTCTTTGGACCGTATTATTTTTTTTATTTTTTTTGTCATTTAGCAGACGCTCTTATCCAGAGCGACTTACATGAGCAATTAGGGTTAAGTGCCTTGCTCAAGGGCACATCAACAGATTTTTCACCTAGTCGGCTCGGGGATTAGAACCAGCGACCTTTCGGTTACTGGCACAACGCTCTTAACCACTAAGCTACCTGCCGCCCCGAGGTGATGTGAATGCATTGACCAATAGTCTCACCACGGTGCTCAAATAATCAGATACAGATTACCTAAAGCAGCGTGCAGATCAAGCAGTACAGTGAATGTAGGCGTTCTAGAATAATCTCTGTTTGCAATACCCATTTAACTGTCAAACTGTGTGGAGTACAATGCTGTTTCCACTTTGACTTTGACTTTCATTTGAAACATTTACAGTTTTGCTTATCTCAAATGGGGTTATCTTGCAAAGTTTATTTCTAGCAAATAGTGAGCCGCTTCCATAACGTACTGCTGAGACTACCTGCTAAAATGGTGTTACTCTTACTGCTTGTGGTGGGATACAGATGTAGTATCTTCATTTGATCACTCTGTTACTGAGAATGTTCCTGTGCCGCAGGAAATTCAAATGAGCCTAGTGATTTACATAAATTCACAGAACACCTGCAGTTCTCTTTCTACATTTACATTTAAGTAATTTAGCAGACACTCTTATCCAGAGCTACTTACAGTTAGTGAGTGCATACATCTTTCATACTGGCCCCCCGTGGAAATCGAACCCACAACCCTGGCGTTGCAAGCGCCATGCTCTACCAACTGAGCTACAGTTCTCTCTCTCGCTCGCTCAAACGCTAAAGCACCAGACATAATAAATGTCCTACTACTGTAGGTCCTACTACTGCGACATTAAAAGGTACAAAAATGTATCTGAAATGCAGTCGTACACATCAAGAACCGCTGTTTTATATAGCTTAATAACATAAGATAGATATTGGTCTCCACTACGACATTCAAGTGTATCCAAAATGGACCTAAACTGCAGCCTACTGTAGCCTATCAAAACACATTTCCTGTTAGAAATTATCACTTTTTTTAGAGAATATTCTAATCGTCCTGCTGCAGGATTATGTTACTCCTTTGGCGAAACTGGTCAAATGAAGATACTACATCTGTAGCAGGCGTTGGTATACAGTTTCAGCAGTGTATGAGAATAGGCCTGCTGGTTGGGGAGGTAGGAGTCTGGTTAGGCCTTATCACTGTGATGAACACATCTATTACTTACTATAGCATGAAGGTTATCTTATGGGCCTAACTGATGAAGAATGGGAAGTTGGAACAACATTTTACATGTTTACATTTTTAGTCATTTATCAGATGCGACTTACAGTTAGTGAGTGCATACATTTTTCATACTTACATGAAAGACATACTGAAAAGTTTACTATAAGAATGATTACAATAATAAATGTATTGATCATTCAGAATTCCTGTCCCAGCAGTTTGGCACCTGTTCAAGCTAATATTTTTTATTCACCAGGTGCTGGACATAGGAGAGAGCATTGCCATCCCTGATGAGTTCACTGAGGAGGAGAAGACCTCGGGGGGCTGGTGGAAACAGCTGGCTGCCGGGGCGATGGCCGGGGCGGTCTCCCGCACAGGCACCGCCCCCCTGGACAGGGTGAAGGTCTTCATGCAGGTAGAGTACTGGAAAGGTTGTCACAATCTGACCACTCTAAGGAGGCCAAAAGTAGACCGCTTTATATTATTTTTGTATTTAATATTTGTATTTAACCTTTATTTAACTAGGCAAGTCAGTTGAGTACAAATACTAACTTCTAACTATAACCCTTATCACAAATCTTACACCTTTTGTTTTGAGTTTTTCGCTTACAAAGTAAAGTGTTTTTGAGACCTACAACCCCTTACAAAGTAAAGTGTTTGAGACATAGTGAAAAGCACTATATGAATGCTACCTATCCATCAGTATCGTGTAATGTACAACACCTGTGGTTATGTTTCAGGTCCACTCCTCCAAGTCCAACCGGATCACCCTGTTGGGAGGATTCAAACAGATGATTAAGGAAGGGGGCGTAGCCTCACTATGGCGAGGGAATGGAATCAACGTGTTAAAGATCGCCCCTGAGACCGCTATCAAATTCATGGCCTACGAACAGGTTGGACACTGTTTTATATCAGAGAGAGAGAGAGAGAGCGAGAGAGGAGAGAGGAGAGAGGAGAGAGAGAGAGAGGAGAGAGGAGAGAGAGAGAGAGAGAGAGAGAGAGAGAGAGAGAGAGAGAGAGAGAGAGAGAGAGAGAGAGAGAGAGAGAGAGAGAGAGAGAGAGAGAGAGAGAGAGAGAGAGAGAGAGAGAGAGAGAGAGAGAATTTTAAAAAAGGTAAAGCACAGTGTGTTGTCTTCATGGCGTATCTCTCCTATCAGTATAAGAAGCTGCTGACGCCAGAGGGAGGGAAGGTCCAGACCCACCAGAGGTTCATGGCTGGCTCTCTGGCAGGAGCCACAGCACAGTCGTCCATCTACCCCATGGAGGTGAGGCCACCTACCAGTGTCACTTTCAGGTCTCTGGAATTCATTGAATCAAGTATTCTATTAACATTCCAAAGACATTGCCGTCTTCTGTGTTCAATTTCATCAAGTGGCATTCATGAAACATTTTATCTTGGTGAGAGATATATGTCCCTGAAATGATACTTCTCAGATATACAGTGAGCTCCAAAAGTATAAGTATTGGGACAGTGACACATTTCTGGCTCTGTACTCCAGCACTTTGGATTTGAAATGACACAATGACTATGAGGTTAACGTGCAGACTGTCAACTTTAATGTGAGGGTATTTTCATCCATATTGGGTGGACCGTTTAGAAATTAGAGCACTTTTTAGGGGACTTAAAGTATTGGGCCAAATTCACTTCTATGTGTATTAAACTGTAGTCAGAAGTATTTGGTCCCATATTCAAAGCATGCAATGACTACATCAAGCTTGTGACTCTACAAATTTGTTTTGGTTGTGTTTCAGCTTATTTTGTGCCCAATAGAAATGAATGGTAAATAATGTCTCCTGTCTCCTGAGTGGCGCAGTGGTCTAAGGCAGCTGTGCCACTAGAGATCCTGGTTCGAATCCAGGCTCTGTCGCAGCCGACCGGGAGACTCATGGGTGGCGCACAATTGGCCTAGCGTTGTCCAGGGTAGGGGAGGGAATGGCCGGCAGGGATGTAGCTCAGTTGATAGAGCATGGCGTTTGCAACGCCAGGGTTGTGGGTTCGATTCCCACGGGGGACCAGTATGAAAAAAAAGTAATAATAATTATTTAAAAAAATATATGTATTCACTAACTGTAAGTCGCTCTGGATAAGAGCGTCTGCTAAATGACTTTAATGTATTGTGTCACTTTTATTGTAAATAATAATTGTAAATACCCCCAAGACATGCTAAACTCTCACCATTACAATAACACTTAGCATTTTTGGGGGGGTAAGATATTTGTGCATGTGTAACTTTCTCACTATTCATGATTCATTCAGAATGATCCGTAATCATGGTAGCATCCACATTCATGTAGAAGTGTTTAGAAATATTATATTCTTAAATGCAATAAAAGTAACTCCAAAATGACACAATACATTATTTACCATTCATTTCTATTGGGCACAAAATCATCTCAAACCCAACCAAAACAAACTGCAAATGCATCCAACAAGTTTGTAGAGTCACAAGCTTGATGTAATCATTGCATGCTGGGAATATGGGACCAAATGCTTAACTTTTGAGTTAAGTTTACAGTTTACAGTTTAATACACATAGAAGTGACATTTGGCCCAGTACTATAAGGGCGGTGACTATCTACAAGACGTGCTGTAATTTCTAAACGGTTCACCCGATATGGATGAAAATACCCTCAAATTAAAGCTGACCATTTTTATTTTTTTAAATGTACATGATTAAGTAGCAGATGGTTTAATTAGTCAAATATTTATTTCAGTGCTGCTGGAGAGCTTTGACAGTAAATAGGTGATTTTTTAATGTCCCATATTTTTCGGCTTCAATCAATAAAGTAGTAATAGATGCATTTTGATTGTCATTTATAACCTCATAGTCATTGGATCATTTCAAATCCAAAGTGCTGGAGTACAGAGCCAATACAACAACAAAAATGGTCACTGTCCCAATACTTTTAGAGCTCACTGTATCTTGAACTTAAAAGTTGAAACAAGAGTGCAACTCTTTGTGTTGTTACTATGTAGGTACATGACAAGTAAGCTACGTAAAAAGGGTCAAACTTCCGTCCCGCTAGATACTGACATTAGATTGCACACCATTCATTTTGGCTTCTCGAAAAGCAGTGCATTTACACGATAAGACACTGTTATGTTTTATCAACCCCCACCCCCCCTCTCTCTCTCTCTTGTTCCCTCTCTATTTCTTTCTCTCTCGCTCTGTTTCCTCTTTTTAGGTCATGAAGACCAGACTGACTCTAGGGAAAACTGGCCAGTATAATGGAATGTTTGACTGTGCCAAGAAGATTCTGAGGAAAGAGGGCATCAAAGCCTTCTATAAAGGCTACACTCCCAACATAATAGGCATCATTCCCTATGCTGGGATCGACCTAGCTGTTTACGAGGTATGTAGACTGAGGGTTTATATCACTGAGTCAATGCTATTTCACATTCCACATTACAGTACCACAATGATTTACAGTTCACTAACATGTATTACTGAAAAAGAGAATTCCATAATCTTGGAAGTTTTTCAGGACTCAAGAATGCAATCTAGTGAATCCACTAAATTGCATTTATCTATTCTAAATGAGGGAAGGCTAACAACATTAATGTGACCACTGTCTGAATACAGATTTCCTGTGGTGCCAGTCACATCCATAAATGATCCTTGTCGATTACCCCACCCTGTCTTTGTGTACCCTAGAGCCTGAAGAATGCCTGGTTGTCCAGCTATGCCAAAGACACAGCCAACCCTGGTATCCTGGTGCTGTTAGGCTGTGGCACCATCTCAAGCACGTGTGGCCAGCTGGCCAGCTACCCCCTCGCCCTGCTCCGTACACGCATGCAGGCACAAGGTAACAAATGACAATACAAATGCATCTGTTACTACTTTATTGATTGAAGCCGAAAAACATGGGACAGCACTGAAATAAATACTTGACTAATAAAACCATCTGCTACTTAATCATGTAATTATTATTATTTTCTTCTCAGTGGTAAAAGAGAGAGATCCTGATATACCCTGATGAAGACAGCTTGTCTGTCGAAACGTTGGTTGTTAGGATATTAAATTATTGCATCTGAGCTTCTTCTCCTTTTCTTTTTCAAGTGTTCTACTCCATTAGCCAGCACCTCGCCTAAATAGGTGGGCGTTTCTTTCGCTTCTATAAAAGAGAGAGATCACCTGATTTCCATGAGAGAGAAACTAAATGCAAACCTGAGGAAGTGAGTGTGAACACACACACACTAACCTTTTATTTTACTCCTGCATCCTTTCTTTCATTATCTGTTTCACAGCAACTCTGGATGCGTCAGACAAGTCCACCATGAGTGGCCTAGTGAAGGGGATACTGGCTAACGAGGGGTTCTTTGGACTCTACCGGGGTATCCTGCCCAACTTCATGAAAGTAATTCCTGCTGTGAGCATCAGCTATGTGGTCTACGAATACATGAAGACCGGCCTGGGGATCTCCAAATGAGGAATGATCAATCTCCAAATGATGCAGGGATCGTGAAAGAGGTCGATAGATCTTTAGATCTTTTAGACAGTCAACCAAATTTGTGTTGCACATAGACTTCTATGGTCTTGCATAGCCAAACATCGAGATCACGTTCGCTCTGCGGAGTGTCGCAAAGAGAAGCCTAAGGCTAGTTCGAACTGGGCCATATCGGTAAACTCCGAAAATGACGTTCACCCCTTTAACTCACAGAGACATGAGACATTCCAACACACAAGATGGTGCAATTTAACTGAGAAGAACTGCATTATGGGTCTTACAATGAATAGGGTGAAAGGAGAAGGTATTCAGTTGAACACTGTAACCAAAGTTGAGAGCTTTGTCTAAACTATTTTCTGTTCTGTAATATGAAATACTCCATGTGCACATAAGAGATTATATTATTATTTAAGTGTGC
Source organism: Coregonus clupeaformis (assembly GCF_020615455.1). Lineage (NCBI taxonomy): Eukaryota > Metazoa > Chordata > Actinopteri > Salmoniformes > Salmonidae > Coregonus > Coregonus clupeaformis. Next base: position 56,747,745 of record NC_059212.1, read on the forward strand.
CTTACCCTCAGTTAAATATCATAATTTAATTTGGTTGGTTTTTATTTATGTTTTTACACTTTTAGTGTCATTTACAACAGCCTCAATGCTATGTTTTTCCCTCCCATATGTTTTTCATATGTTTTTCCCTCCCATATGTTTTTCATTGTTGTTTACATTTTAGTCATTTAGCAGATGCTCTTATCCAGAGCGACTTACAGTTAGTGAGTGCATACATCTTCATACTGGCCCCCCGTGGGAAATGAACCCTGGCGTTGCAAGCGCCATGCGCTACCAACTGAGCTACAGGGGTAGAGCATGACTGTTAAGCTGTATGCTAAGCAAAATATTTATAGTTACAAACTTGCATGCAAATATTGCCTGTGAATCATGACTGGAGCTGAGGGGAAGTCTTAAAAACGGAAATTAAATCTGTTAATACTGGAATTCAGAATAATTTTTAGGATCCTGCCCTTCTCACACACTCACACACACACACACACACACACACACACACACACACACACACACACCTGCAATTCAATACACACACACACACTTCATATGCATGCCATGCACGCACTTAACATTTAGGCCAATGGTTATTATTTTGCCTCAATGTCTTAATTATGTTTGAGTATGTAATACTGCTATACATTTACATTTTAGTCATTTAGCAGACGCTCTTATCCAGAGCGACTTACACTACCTGAATCGATTGACGTTGTGAGAGATGTACGAATGTTCTCACTGAGCTCACAAAGCTTAGACTGAAAGAAAAGCAATGCGTGTGCTATGGGTCAAAACAAATGTTTACAGACAGTTGTCCACGAATAAATGTTGACAATGGAAATAGTTGGGAGTGCCACCCACTGCAAAGCCTAATCCTCGATCTCAATGGTGTGTGCATGTCGCCATCTAGAGGTCTTACAACGCAGTGCAAGTTTGTGAAAGCTGTGTCCGCAAATGATGAAATTGAAATGTGTAAATCATTTCTAGATCGTCATCCCTTCGCGGACATCCGAACAACTGTCCAATCAATTTACAGTGTACCAACCGATCGAAACAAACTTCTGTTGACGTAATCGATCGAACGCGATTAACATGTTTGAAATAAAGCAAAACAGAAAACAGTGTTCCCAGAACTTTTATTTCTAGGCTATAGAGCTCAGTAGGGCTACTACTACTACTACATATGGTAAGTGGATGTTTTCATGTTATTTCAAGAATATAATACGTTTTTAAAGTCTCCAGCTACTTGTATAGGAGAAACCCTGGGTTAAATAATTGAAAAGGGTACCTGAGGATTTGGAGGATGACACTAGGAAAGATGTCTATGGACCAAGCAGCAAGTCTTGCATTTCCTCTGCCCCTCAGTCCCATTCCCACTCCCCCAGAAGCAGGCCTATAGGACCCCAGTCGGTCCTATAGCTCCAGGGGAGCTGGAGCCCCCTGGGACCAGTGATGATGAGGAGGCCACAGGCTGGAAGGAGAGGGTCTCCAGCGCCAGGGAGCGCCATGGCGGACACATTTACTGAGAAGTTCCACTCCGTCACAGAGGATCTCAAAGAGATGATTGTATAGGTCAGGGAAGGGACCAGTGGTCTTCAACCCTGGTCCTCGAGACTTACAGAGTACGCAGCAACCTTTGTTCCAACCCAGCACCAAAAGATTCTACTAATCATCTAATCATCAAGTCCTTGATTAGCTGAATCAGGTCATGGTTGGGCTAGAATGAAACCCTGAGCCTCTGAGGATATAATTAAGCAATAAGGCCTGAGGGGGGTGTGGTATATGGCCAATAAGCTTTCTATGACAAAACAATACTTTTTAATTTTCTAATTACGTTTGTAACCAGTTTATAATAGCAATAAGGCACCTCGTGGTATACGGTCTGATATACCATGGCTTTCAGCCAATAAGCATTCAGGGCTTGAACCACACAGTTTATAATATGTTTTATATCAGAATCCTACATGAGCTGCAGAACTGCGATGTGCTACTTTCCCCCCTTGACTGCACCATCCTTCCAGTCTGCCAATGAGGGTGGATCCCCCTGGCCTGTCCTCAATCAGATGAGGCCCTGAGGCGAGACTGGTCGCGACATATGATGACAGCCGGAGATCATCCGGACATCTTCATCAGCGTCATCATCATCATCGCCAACCATCTATGAGGTCGTTAAGGGGAGCAGTGAGCAAAAAGTCAAAGAGTAAAGTCAGGCATTCACAATCTCATCAAGGCTCTGACTGGACTGTTGGTTAGTAAGCTTTGGTTGTTGTTTTTGTGTACTGCTTTTTATCAGCCTTGTGATTTTCTGTGTCTGGTGGTATGAAACCTCAAATGCATGTGAAATGGGTATTGTTAGAAGAAATACTGGTCCTTTTTAGCTCAGTTGGTAGAGCATGACGCTTGTAAAGCCAGGGTAGTGGGTTTGATTCCCAGGGCCAGCCATACGTAAAATGCATGCATGACTGTAAATTGCTTTGGATAAATGCTTCTGCTAAATGGCATATATTATTATATGATATAACCACACAAGTTTTCCATCAGTGCTAAGCTGCTGCTGGTCTACTGTACAGTATTCTCTAAAATACATTACAATACTGTTGATGAAGTCACTTTAAGCTCCTAATTGGGAATATTTAGTTATATGAAATAATGAATGACTTCATGTCTCGTTCATTTTTCAAGACACTCCTGAAGCACACAAAGGATGATCATACTGGAGATAGACCAATTGCAGGAAGTGTGACACCATCATATCCACTCAGTAACTAGCGTTTTCTCAGTAATTTGCGTAAAAAGTCTCAAAGACAACCATTTTACTGACTATGGGTGATGTCTAGCAGAGTCTATTTTCTTATATAAAGGATACAAATGAAAATGAAACTTTTCTGTTGGTAAAATATGACACAGTACACAGAGCTGGTTTGCCGTCAAGCACTTGATATGTGTGTTGCTGGTTAACGATATATCCTAATTCCAATTCTATCTGATTTTGGGTTAGGCGTGTCACCATTTCAGTTCATAGAAACAGGTTTCTTTATTTGTCCCAATGACTGCATAGTTTGTCCTGGTGGGGATCCGTAGTTGGTGGATAAACATTGTGAAGAAGAATGTTGAGGTTGTCAAAGTTGAAGAGGAAGACTCAGTGTTAAACAAACTTCGAATCGTGTCATTTGGTGAGTAACCGGCCCATACAGAACCGATTGATTAAAATGTAATGTCACGATGTTATCATTAATGTCACTTGTTGGCATTTCACAATCACACCCTAAGTATAGGCGACGATAGGTGTTGAGGCAGCTAAAAATATTCCCTGCTGCGATCAGGGGAGCGATTTATGCTAGCTAACAGCTAAGCGAACTAGCTATCTAGCTGTAGCCTTTGCCTTGTTCAATTCTGTATTCTGATTCTGATCTATGCTATAGTTATTGCCAGATTGCTTGGTCGTTCAAGTTTGTTTATTCGTGCTCGTGGAGAAGCACATCCATCACCGACTTGTTGATTGTCATAAGTGGGCTAGCCAGCTGGTGGTGGGCCGAGCAGAGTACTTCCATTTCTGGTAACAAGTCAGCTGTACAGATAGCTACCTCAACATGACTAACTTTAGATAACTAAGTACAGTCAATATTCAGCTATGTTGCCAATGTCACCAACTGTACACATTGATCGTAGATTTGCTGGAAATTCTGTATAGCTAGCTAGCTAACGTTAGCTAGTTATGCAAATGACAAGGCAAAACATTTATCCAGTCCCCCTTGGTCTCTCTACATCAAGCATCCTATGCTTTCTTTTGTATTTCTGTTAACTTTTGTTGTTGACCTTATCTAACTAATATGAAATATGCAAGTCATGTTCAGAGGTTGGTTTGGGTGGCAAGCTATGTCTTGTTGTTTGTAAGACGACGATGATGATGACGACGACGACGGTGTATGTTTTCTTTCAGCTTGTCCTGGCTGGAAACTTAGTGAAGGATCATGGGTAACACAGGTGACCGGATGTCCGGCGACCGCCATGGCGCCAAGGCCCATCGCTCTGACAGCAGAGACAAAGACCACGAGCCCAGCAAGATGGTGGACAGCACCGATGACCCTAACATCTTCAACACACACGGACTGGGGTCCTCCAAGGTACCTCTGCTCTGGAACATAGGATATTTGGGGCAGGGGCATAAACACCATCATACTAAACAGTTGCATCAACAACAGATGGGGGGGGGTACATTTCCAGTGCAGATTAAGGAGAAGAGAAGTAGAAGCCATATTAGCCAAGTGAGATAAACCCTGGCTCTTTCTCAATTCATCTTTATCGATTCCTCTCTCCTCGCCTCCTCAAAACCCACTGGAGAAGAAGGTCCAATGTGAGGGACCTTGGACCTTTTCCTCCAATACAACTAACAAGGAGGCAAGGAGATAATATGTGAGGAATCACAAGAAGAGTAATTGAGATAGAGCCCCTGTCATTCCCACATTGTGATTTAAACTGAGTTTATTTTCTCCCCAAAGGTGTCGGACAAGGAGGAGCCTGACCTGGATGACCTGGTGAAGACAGGGCCTCAATCCAGGCCCACGGTCATCCGCTGGGCCGGAGGAGGGAAGGAGGTCTACATCGCTGGCTCCTTTAACAACTGGGGCAACAAGATCCACCTCAATAAGAGGTAGGGGAGGGGAAATTAGAGGAGGAGGAGAGGAGAGACACTGGCCCTGTCCTGCACACTGTATTGCTGTTATACTATTTTATTAGTGACAAAATTTTGACACAGTTAATAGTGCACTAACAGTGTATTAACACAGTATTTCTTCCCCAAGCCACAATGACTTTGTAGCTATCCTGGATTTACCAGAGGGAGAGCACCAGTACAAGTTCTTTGTGGACGGACAGTGGGTCCATGACCCCTCAGAGGTAAACCCTACATAGGGCTCTGGCCTAAACTAGACTACTAGATTTATTTTAAAAAATTGCCAGTTAAAAAAATACATATACACACAGTATATCCATTTTAAAAACGTGACAGGGATAACACAATAAAGTCAGTGACTTATTTTCAAAACCTGAACATATAAAGGTTGAATAATATATTCCAAATACAACATTGCAGCTATTTGCAGCCATGTGTTTTGGGATCCATCCACACAGTTTATTTGTTATTAACCCTTTATAACTCCATATTAACCCTGCTATAACACTCCCTCCTGCAGCCAGTGGTGACCAGCCAGTTGGGCACCATCAACAACCTGATTGAGGTGAAGCAGTCAGACTTTGAGGTGTTTGATGCTCTGCAGGTGGACTCTCTGGAGTCTACTGACACCTCAGGTCAGTAGAGGCTCTAATCCTCTGTTGTCCCTTTGGGGTAAACTGGCATAGCCTTATCTGTATGTGATTGGATAAGAGAAGGCAGGGTTGTCATCCTCTGTTGTCCCTTTGGGTTAAGCATAGCCTTGTACTGACCAAGAGGTGCCAATTTAAGGTCATGCAAGTTTGGGCCAAGTTTCCTTCCTCACGGTAATCACTGATCTGTACATGATTGGGTAAGAGAAGGCAGGTTTTCCATCCTATCACCGTTCAAGCCTTTTCAGATCAGTGATTACTTCAAGGAAGGATGTAATATTTAATCCTGATCAGGTGTTTAGGATAAGTTATGTAAGTTGATGAAAACCCAAGAAATCAGTCACCATTTGAGAGTATATGAATGACATTCTGTGTGCGTGTCATTGTGTGTCCTTAGATCTGTCCAGCTCCCCTCCAGGTCCCTATGGACAGGAGCAGTACATATTCAGGCCTGAGGAACGCTCCAAAGCCCCTCCCATCCTCCCCCCACACCTCCTCCAGGTCATCCTCAACAAGGACACGAACATCTCTGTGAGTTTCTTTCTGTTTCAGTCTCTCTCTCCCTCATCTTCTGTTATCCTATCTCTCTCTCTCAATTTTTGAAATCAATTTGCTTCATTGGCATGATGTAACAATGTACATATTGCCAAAGCTTACTTTGGAGATTTACAATATTAACATCATTAAAATAAAAGTAATAAATATTGTCAACGGGACAACAGTAACAACAATCAAGGGTAAAAAAACATACATTGAACAATAACAATGGAATAGAGGACATGTGCAGGTTGGTTGGTCTGTCAGACACTGTTCCTCATCTTATGGCAGGCAGCAATGTAGTGCGCTGCCAACCCACAACTCTCTGCGTCCTCCCCCAACAGGACGGGTAGCCTATTCTCATCAGAGAGGCCTTTGAAACCGTTTTGGGGAAATGACACTCTCTAATTGTTTTATATTTTTTACATTTTGTCAGGAAATGCAGCTCTGTCTCAGGTTCTGCTGTGGTGCAGTGGTTGCACAGCCTTTCCTCTACAGGGAGCCAGGTTTTCCTGTGTCTACCCTTCTCAATGGCAAGGCTGTGCTTACTGAGCCTGTACTTTGTCAAGGTCTTTCTAAGGTTTTGATCAGTAACCATGGTGAAATAGTTAGCCACGGTGTACTGTCGATTGTACTTCCCAAAAAGTAATGTATTTTTGTTTTGACTGTGTTGTAATTTGGTTTATTCTGATTCATTGGTTGTTCTGGTCCTGAGGGTTCAGTGTGTTAGTAGAACTCCGCCCCAGGACCAGCTGGGTGAGGGGACTCTCTCTCTCTCGTTCTCTCGCTCTCTCTTCTTCTTTCTCGCCCTCTCTGTCTCTCTCTTTCTCTCCAATTTCACATTTCAATTTAAGGGCTTTATTGGCATGGGAAACGTATGTTAACATTGCCAAAGCTAGTGACGTAGATAGTAAACAAAAATGAAATAAACAATAAAAATTAACAGGAAACATTACACTCAGAAGTTCCAAAATAATAAAGACATTTCAAATGTCATATTATGTGCAAATAGTTAAGGTACAAAAGGGAAGATAAATAAACATAAATATGGGTTGTATTTACAATGGTGTTTGTTCTTCACTGGTTGCCCTTTTCTTGTGGCAACAGGTCACAAATCTTGCTACTGTGATGGCACACTGTGGTATTTCACCCAGTAGATATGGGAGTTTATCAAAATGGAGTTTGTTTTTGAATTCTTTGTGAATCTGTGTAATCTGAGGGAAATATGTGTCTCTAATATGGTCATACATTTGGCAGGAAGTTAGGAAGTGCAGCTTTTCTCTCTCCCTTATCTTCTCTCTCTCTTTCTCTCTCTCTCTCATCTTCTCTTATCTTCTCTCTCCCTTATCTTCTCTCTCTCTTTCTCTCTCTCTCTCTCATCTTCTCTTATCTTCTCTCTCCCTTATCTTCTTTCTCCCTTATCTTCTCTCTCTCTCTCTCTGTTCTTCTCTTTCGCTCTGCCATATGTGTGTTGTAAATACCCATTTGGAACCGTCTTGATTACTCATTCGTCTTCTCTCTTTTCCTCTCCAACAGTGCGACCCAGCCTTGCTGCCTGAACCCAACCATGTGATGCTCAACCATCTTTATGCTCTCTCAATAAAGGTACTGTAGGAGGGCACCAACATCCTCCATCCCACTTCTTACTGCAATACTTATGGATTGAGTAATAGTCCCTTCCATAGCATAACATAGCATTAGTGTCTGTCTGTCTGTCTGTCTGTCTGTCTGTCTGTCTGTCTGTCTGTTGTCTGTCTACTCTTTGTAGCTCAGTTGGTAGAACATGGCGCTTATAACGGCAGGGTATTGTGTTCGATTCCCGGGCCCCCCATATTTAAAATGTATGCACGCATCACTGTAAGTCGCTTTGGATAAAAAGCTTCTGCTAAATGGCATATGTTATCTTACTATCTCGCTCACTCTCTCTCTCTCTCACTCTCTCTCTCTGTCCTCTCCCTCAGGATGGAGTGATGGTGCTCAGTGCAACTCACAGATATAAGAAGAAGTACGTCACATCTTTGCTATACAAGCCCATCTAACCTGTGTGTGTAGGTGCACAGTACTATAGAGGGCAGCACTGGGTTGAACCATGACGTGTAGTTGAGATTGGACTAAACTAACAGTTTACAGAAGAGCTGAGGGCCTGTGGCTGAGACTGGGGGCAAATCTCATAAGACACCCTTTTCCCTTTAGATTGCACTACACACTACACTTTAGCGCTCCACAGAGGGCTCAAGGTAGTGCACTCTATGTGGAATAGGGTGTGATTTGAGCCTCAGCCTGTGACTCTCTCACAAGGAAAAATACTGTAAGTGTACTGTGGCATTTTCCCATAATGCACCCACAGTTGAATAGCAATAAGAAAAGGGACTGAGAAAGAAACCACTGTGTGTGTTTGTGTGTGCAGCATTTAGGCTGCGTTTATACAGCCAGCCCAATTCTGATCTTTTTTCCGCTAATTGGTCTTTTGATCAATCACATAAAATCTTTTCACATCAGATCTTTTTCAGAGCTGATCTGATTGGTCAAAAGACCAATTAGTGGAAAAAAGATCAGAATTGGGCAGCCTGTGTAAACTCAGCCTTAGATTCTTTGCATGTGGGTGCGTAGAAAGAACATTTGGTTCCATTAAAAATACGAGGGTTTGAAGACAAGTCTGCTGATGGGACTTTCAAACACATATAATCAACATTACGTTTTAATAAATTAGCTTTTAAAAGGTTATGTACACGGAAAGAGGGCAGTTGAATGTTGCTGGCTTGGATTGACTTTGTTTGAATTCAAGTGTCGTACGCTCCCATTCTTTCTCCATATTTTTACTGTAATTGGACAGTGACTAGACTAAATGGAGGTTCATGCATCATCTTTCTTGTTATTACTGTAATTGGACAGTGACTAGACTAAATGGAGGTTCCTGCAGGGTCTTCCCTGTTTGATTCCAAAGGGACGATGACCACTAATAGAATCAGGATATGCAATTGGATAGGCTGTGTAAATTGAACTCAACTGAAGTATAACCAACTATGAGTATTTAAAGCCTCCCCTTTAAACTAAAGGAGTTGTGAAATGTTGGGCTGTGTCTCTAGATCTCTGCTTAGTTCTGCTATTGCCTTCATGAAACGATGCTGCAAGCACTTTAGTTACACGTGTGTCTCCAACAAATGTGTTGAGCAGGACTGTTGACATAAACATTTAACTATGCAGATACACGGATAACAGATCAGATACACGGACAGATCTTATAACTTTATATTGGTGTCCAATCTGCTTTCCATAGATACAGAAATAGCTGTTCTCTGTGTGTTTTTCACTATTTTCTATTTATCCAATAGGAATCAATGTATCTGTTACATGTGCCGTATTTATAGCTTTAAAAAAACAAAAGAATGGTTTGTCTTGAATGTCGTGCATGATTTGAATGTCTAATACGAACAGTTTACTGTGGAATGTGTCATTCTATCAACATACAACATTTGTGACAAATTGGCAATATTGATTTCATAAGAGTGTGAAAAAGTGTAATTTACTTTCGTCAATATTGTTACATTTGAGAATTCTGTGAGTAGAACCACTCTGTTTTTACCATCAACTATTTAATATTTATAATTTTGAGAGATTATTGTACCTATTGCTTGTGATACTTCACAGTAATAATCAATGAGGGCTGATATCTGTAGGTGATATACTCCAAAGAGAAGATATTAATATATAATGATATATTTTATTTGAAGAAACTGAGAAAAAAAGGCCCTTTTCTGACTGAAAGCAATATCGCGATCTGTTTGAGAATATAAGATATTATAGGATATTCTGGCGCTTTATTAGGCAAAAAACAAAACTTGAATTTTAAAACTGTTAGCTAACATGTTTGTTTTTGAAAATACTTTGCAGCGTCACTGTGTAAGCCAAGTACTGTAGAAGGTTGTTTCACTTGTTTGCAAATAAAAAGGGAAGACGTGTTGACCCTGAAGGATCAGTTGTGCCTAAGTAGTATCTTTGCCTAATGTGAGTGAGTGACTGGCTAGATTACATTTGGCCTAGGCTGTAGAAAACAGGGTTGGGGTCAATTCCAATTGAAGTCAACCAATTCAGGAAGTAAACAGAAATTCCAATTCAATAATTGAAAATGTTTTATCTATTTTTAATGATTTCTCATAAAATAAAAATGACAAGTTATTTATTTACTTCAAATCACTTCCTGAATTGTGTCTTCAATTTGAATTGACCCCAACCCTGGTAGAAAATATAGAATAGAAAAAGCATGAAGCTAATCAGTAAATGTGGAGATTTGTGTGTATTCCTCTTGCTCGGTGTTCAAACACAAATGTTTGGCTACCGACACACATATTACATCAAATGATGTGACAAAGTTATTTTTAAAATATTTTGTATTTATTTTTTGAACCCAAAATCCCTCATTGTGATAACACTGTGGCAACACAACACCCACACAGTGACCATCTTCAGAGACAGAGCCCATAGAAGAGCTCTGTGTCGGCATCCTAATTAGCTTCATCAGCACACACTTTATCACACACACAACCTGACAAACCAAGCTGCTCTTCCATTTCAATCACATAGCATTAAATACAAGTTTCAGGACCAACTATTAGACACGGCTAAATACTGCTGTTTGATTCCTTTCTACACAATGCGTAGTAAAAAAGGCATTGTTCACACTCTCTGGCAATGTTCTGTTCTACTCTGACACAATCCTATGGTTGTTTTTTTCTGCTTTGGTATAAAATATTATTTTCCCCTAATCTTTCTCTGAATCTTCTCATCAAATCCTTATTTGTCTAAAAGAACCAAACAGCATGGGGTTTTATATTAGAACGTTTGTTATTAGAATGTTTTCTATTAGAATCCCCTCTAGGGATTTTCAATTGAGTGGAGCGCAAACAAGACCTTGTTGGCAGATATACGGTGATATATACCTAGGATAGACACCAAGCGCTAGTAACTCCAAGGGCTCTATTCAATCCACATCGCTGAAGTTCAGCTTTACAGCGCGATTGACATTTTTAAAAGAGCAATGTTCCCGCTGCATTCACGGTAAACGCTGCATCTGTCGGCTCAATCGGAAACTACCTTCACATTTCTGTCGCAGAATCTGTAACGCTTCAGCTTTACAGATCGAATAGAGCCCCAAGTAAGTGTTGGGAGCAAATTGCAGTGGCCAAACTAATTTTAAAGGCAAGCCTCCAAAGGTTAATAATAGGTGGGTTTGTAAGTAATAATACTGGTTTCCCTTATATCCTAAGAAAAGGCATATCTTTGTGATTTCATAACAGATATGTGGCTATCTTATTACAATCTGGCATAATCTAAAAAACTAAATCAATAAACCATACAAAGCAGGAACACTCAAGGAAGCAAATATATCGTTAATACAATGATGTGTACATCAAAATAAAGTAGATATAGCGTAGAGCTATTGCACAGCTACCCAGATATTCGACGTTTGCATACAGAGCAAATGTCTGACATGATTATCCACACACCAAAAGGTCAGTCAACAGAATACAGTGAAAAAGCAAGTCATTTACAGCGTGAAAATGGCCAAATGTACAGCAAGGACACTCAAAACAATCATAAGCAGCGTTGGAAGAAACACCTTCGGGTGTGACATCATCACCGATAGTGAAATCTAGAACACTGGTCCCACCAGTAGCCTGCCAAAGTTTGTAACACCTAGAAGGATACAGAACATTTAGCCAACAACATCATGGGAACGCAATAACGGTCTAAACCGAGACAAAAAACCATAAGTCCAATGGAAATTTAACAATCAGAATAGTATTCTCTGTTTTAGTGGTACATCTCTTACAGGAGCACAATTTAGGTTTTTGGAATTCACAAAGCAATAGAAGCCTAGTATGAAAGATTCACTTTTAGACATTTTTGGTCCATTTATGACAAGATGTCCTCGTTATAAAGCACATTTATAATCTAACGGTTACCGTCTCTCTGGTTCAAATGGCTCTCAAAGAGCAGCCAATGAAATTATATCTCCATCATGATGTCATAGATGGTCTCATATACTGGGCTGATGATGACTTCCTTTAGTCACATCACTCCTACAGTATGTCATTCGCATGTGTAAGGCAAACAAGGACGTGAAGAGTTCAAAGTTCAAACTTTGGCAAGTATTGGTGATCCCCTGTTCCACGAACAAATGTTTCGATTTTTCCTTTTAAAACTTCTTTCATGCATCAACACTGCAGAAAAACTTCACTTTGTTTCAGTCAGTAGTATTCATAAGTTAGTATAAGATAGTTATTAGTATAATATTGCACCGACAGTCTTTTTCACTTATCAAGAGAGGTTAAATACTTTAGTTCCAGTGTCAGGCAAAAAAACTAAAAGCTGGTGCGCCATGATCATTCAATAAACAACGTAAGTATTGCACATGCTCGTCTGAGGACTCCTAAAGAGGAGCTTGAATACGCGTGTTTGGCCTCGGTCCATTTCAGCCCCTAGCCCCTTCTTTTAGCCTTTACCCCGTCAGCGTTAGATCAGCTAGGACTGGATAGATAAAAGCAACACAGCGGAAGCTCAACTTAATTTATCGGAGGACTAGGCGAAGCATCAACATATTGCTTTCACCTATCCAGTCTATTCAGATCTGTGAATACCGATTGAGTAGGAGCGAGGGGAAGGGGCTAGTGACTGAAATGGAACGAGGCCTTTGTTCTGCTATCCAGAACCCTTGGCTAATGGCAGACAGACCATCCAAAGGCATCATCCTCCACAGATCAATATAGCAAACAATTACCTAGAAGTGTTACACCTATACATTCCTCCACTGTGATTCCAGAAGATCTAGCTAGATTGTGGATGTTATTTTACTTTTTGCATTGTACTTACAAAGAAAGTACTCATTGATGAAATGCCACGAGGAGAAAGCTTGCATTTCTGTGGCAGTGAAAGTTGAAGATTTGTCTTGAAAGAAATTGATTGTTCACGTATGTCTGTGAACGTATGTGGGTGATGTGTGTACTGTCACAGAAATAGAATGAATAGAATGGGCGTCCCCATTGCCAGGGTTAGAGGTTCCACGCCTATTCTACTTCTATATGTACCGTACTGTATACGTGTATGCGTTTGTATACTATACGTTTCCTTTCTCAAGCCGTGAGTTCACATGCATTGACACTTATCCCGTCCAAAAGCTGCCAGGCAGAAGAGCACAATCTACTATGCTCCGGGTAGAAGCTTCCCTTTGCTACAGATCTAGGATCAGCCGACCGTCCCCAAATCCCATAACCTTTACCATTGGGGAAAAGGCAAATCTGACCTTAGCTCATTGTCTAGAGGCAGCTTCATCCTACTCCTTCTACAGCAGTCAAGGGCGCACATTACTGTTACCATCAGAGGCACGTTTCAAACCACCTTCTTCACGCTCACAACAAGGCAATCATCAGACTGGACCAACTGTCTCTGGAGCTCAAAGACACCAACAGAAGAACAGGGGTGGAGGAGGAGAAAAGAAAACAGTCAAAAGGAGTGTGGAGGAATGAACACTAAAGGAGGAAGAGTTCAGGTACGGCTCGAGGTGCAGGAGGCAGGAGTATTGGGCTCGAATTGCCGACAGGAGAGAAGTGGAGGAGAGATAAGAAAGAAAGAGAAAAAAAGAAAGAGATGGACGTTGGATGCTAGAGACAAAGCAAAGAGTGGATGGGGTGACAGGTAAGGCTGGAGTCAGAGGAGGAGGGGTCGTGGCTGTTCTGGCGGTGAGGTCAGAGTTCAGAGGTTGTGGTGTTGGGCTGGCTGATTCTTTAACAAGTCAGCGCCTAAAACAGGCACTGGCTGCTGCGCTTCCTGGTTCCTGGACGCTGATTTGCCATTGCCGGGGCGTCGCCAGGCTTCAAGAAACTCCAATCAGTAGGCCGTTCGTTGCCGGGACTTCGGTCTTCAGCTAAAGGGAGAAGAGGGGGAAATGGGGAGAAAGAAAGATTAGATTATTCACTGCTACACTCCTGGTACATACTCAGATGAAGAGAAGATGCCACAGCCAAAAAGTTGATTAACATTTTTTTAAACATCACACCGCAATGAAGAGTAGAGTGTGCAAAGTTGAGGTTTATCTGCAAGGATTCAGAAGATTTGTTGAGGTTAATGGAATATGAATGTTTGAAATTTGTTTTGCTTTGTTAGTATGAAACCACAACAATAGTTAGTGTGCTTGCAGATGAAGATAAGCTGAAAATACCATTGGGTGAATGAGCTCTATTGTTATCTAAAATGTGTTATCTAAAAGCCTCCCCTCAGTAAGTAGCTAACCTGTAAGTTTAAATACCAGTAAGAGTCTTAAAAGCTTCAGTCTGCCCTGGGTTTCAGCCAATCGCACGCACGCACGCACGCACGCAACGCACGCACGCACGCACACACACACACACACACACACACACACACACACACACTCTTCAGGTTTCCATGATTTATATTCATTGGTTTCTATTAATTATATCTATACACTTATGATAGTCCTTGATGATTATTATTTTGTTGTTTGATTGGATGGTAAAGCAGTGATGTCACACAGCATGACAGCCACAGCATGCCAAACCCTTTACCAGCATAAGGAGAGGAAGAGGAGGAGCTTAGAGAAGAAATCCTCCGCTCGTTCTTCTGGAGGTACTCAGGAAAAGAGGAGGAGGAGAAGGAGGAGAGAAAGGAGGGAAGATACACGGAGGTTGAAAGAACAGGTGGAACAGACAGGGCGAGAGTACAGTACTGACACTGGGACAATGAACGCAACACCTTAACAACATTCTATGTGTATACAAGATATGTCACGGAAAATGATCATCTCTTACCTCCAAGTTAGTCCTTGCTTTTTTCAGCACATCGCGAGTCCTTGATACTGCAATATAAAAGGCGAGAAAAAAAATCCCTTTGCTGTAACACCAACGTAACGCGCACACACACACGCACGCACGCACACACACACGCACACACACACAAACACTCACGCTGGTTGACGATGAAGTGCTCCATGCTCTCATTGGTGCGGCTGGTGCTCCTCAGTCTCTGGATGGTTCCCTGGAGAACCTCCTCCTGCTCTGAGATACGCCCCCTCAGAGACAGAATCTCCTCCTGCATACATTGCTCCTGCAGGGGTCACAGCAATCAATCAGACTGATCAATCAAGTTCAATAATTCAGTACATCAATAAACCAAACACCAGCTCATATGTCTGACTAGCTTAGAACCTGCATCATCAACAGAGAGCCTCAAAGCCACCACACGATTGACACATGATGTCACAAACCATCAATTACAACAAATCGACAAAATAATACACTGGTAGTAAATAATGTATTCGGTACCTTCTTAAGGTTGTGGGTGGAGCGGTCGGTGCTGGGCAGGGCAGCCCTCCAGAACATCTTCAGCAGGGACACAGCCTCCTCCAGGATCTGTCTCAGGGTCTTGGTGTTAGACAACAGAGTCCTCACACACCCATAGTCCAGGAAGACCTAGACAGAGACAGACACAGTTAGCTAGACTCATAAGATTCCCTGAAAGTCGCTGTACTGGCAGACTGTACACATCGAGAAGGTGGCCAGCGCGCACACCAGATTTGGTTATGAGTTTCAGGATTAGGTCATCGCTAATTCAGATGTTGGCACAAATAGATAATGGTACTAGCTTCCCTGTGACCCCCCATTACCTGGTCCTGGCTGTCCACCAGCATTGATTGGCTGAGGCAGGCCTGAAGGGCTGTTTCCATTCTCTGGACCAGACTCCTCCCCTCCAGGACCTGCTGCTGCAAGGTGCTGTAATCGTCCACGTGCCCGATGGCGTGGCGCCCGTTCCGGTTAGAGAATGAGCCGTCCGGGGCGTCCCCCTGCAGCTCTGAGTGGGGGTGCAGATCTACAGGATGTCGTCATTTTATGAAGAGATAATTATTTTATAAGAGTGATTAACTTCCATAATAACATCCTTCCTGGACTATTTGTGTAGACTTGTGTAAACTGCTACAGATTTGTGAATCAGATACATTACCATTCAAAAGTTTGGACACACCTACTCATTCCAGGGTTTTTCTTTATTTTTACATTGTAGAATAATAGGGAAGACATCAAAACTATGAAATAACACATATGGAATCATATAGTAACCAAAAAAGTGTTAAACAAATCAAAATATATGTTATATTTGAGATTGTTCAAAGTAGCCACCCTTTGCCTTGATGACAACTTTGTACACTATTGGCATTCTCTCAACCAGATTCATGAGGTAGTCACCTGGAATGCATTTCAATTAACAGGTGTGCCTTGTTAAAAGTTAATTTGTGGAATTTCTTTCCTTCTTAATGCGTTTGAGCCAATCAGTTGTGTTGTGACAAGGTAGGGGCAGTGGCGGCTCCTGAAAAAATTCTCAGGAGGGGCAATTTTTCTGATGATTTAGGTGACCTACACACGTGCACGAGTCCGTGCACGCGATTCCAGATATCTTTACCTCTGAATAAACTGCCTTTATTATACCATATCCACCCTGTCCAAAGTCTCTACTTGGTCTCAGTTCTCCAGTAAACTTGTGATTATCAACAGTACACAACGGTAACAAACAATTGGGGGAACTCACGGGGCAGATAGTAACCACTTAAAAGGAAGCGATTCCCAAACCTTCCATAACAAAGCCATCACCTACAGAGAGATGAACTTGGAGAAGAGTCCCCTAAGTAAGCTTGTCCTGGGCCTCTGTTCACAAACACAAACAGACCCCACACAGCCCCAGGACAACAACACAACAACAACAACACAATTAGACCCAACCAAATCATGAGAAAACAAAAAGAGAATTACTTGACACATTGGAAAGAACAAACAAAAAAACAGAGCAAACTAGAATGCTATTTGGCCCTAAACAGAGAGTACACAGTGGCAGAATACCTGACCACTGTGACTGACCAAACTTAAGGAAAGCTTTGACTATGTACAGACTCAGTGACCATAGCCTTGCTATTGAGAAAGGCCGCCGTAGGCAGACCTGGCTCTCAAGAGAAGACAGGCTATGTGCACACTGCCCACAAAATGAGGTGGAAACTGAGCTGCACTTCCTAACCTCCTGCCAAATGTATGACCATATTAGAGACACATATTTCCTTCAGATTACAGCGATCCACAAAGAATTCGAAAACAAACCCAATTTTGATAAACTCCCTTATCTACTGGGTGAAAAACCACAGTGTGCCATCACAGCTGCAAGATTTGTGACCTGTTGCCACAAGAAAAGGGCAACCAGTGAAGAACAAACACCATTGTAAATACAACCCATATTTATGTTTATTTATTTTCCCATTTGTACTTTAACTATTTGCACATTGTAACAACACTGTATATATACATAATATGACATTTGAAATGTCTTTATTCTTTTGAAACTTCTGAGTGTAATGTTTACTGTTAATATTTATTGTTTATTTCACTTTTGTTTACTATCTACTTCCCTTGCTTTGGCAATGTTAACACACGTTTCCCATGCCAATAAAGCCCTTAAATTGAATTGAATTGATAGTAAGGTCGCAATGACACAGAAAGCAGTTCAATGTCGGGTACAGAGTCGCTCTCTTACCAGGATCGCGGTCCGCTCTGACCAGGGTGAAGGTGGCCGGCTCCACTTCTCTGTCCGGGACTCTGTCATCCAGCCAAGTCTCCCAGCTGTATTGGGATTCAGCTGCCAGCAGCGTTTTCATTATTTAGTCCGTTCGTAGCGGGTATGTACACGATCAACAAGATCAGTCCAAAACCAACCACTGGAAATCCATGGTTGGCAGAATGTTTGTAAACTAAGTCTACAAATTAAAAACATAAAATAACGCCGCACTGCAGGTCGCAACAGAGACGCTGCCAGCCGCCATTGTCTTAGTTACGTTCAACGTTACGTCACGTATACGACAGCGTAAGTGCAAGCCCACAGACACCCATAGAGAATGTATTGAAAGCTTTGAAATGTGAAAAAAATAGATTTTACATGACAGGCTATGAGAGACTTCTGGGCGATTTTCAACTTGACTGAAATCGCCCCAAAAACGGGCGGGGCCATTTGAAGCACGACTTCAGCCTGATTTGACATTTAGTGGCTGGCAGATCAGACGTGAACACTGATAACTGCTGTTGCCGTGATATAATTGATTAGAAAAAAAATCCCTTCCTTTTCCCGTTTGGCAGTGCGTCGCCCATATCGCCCTATTGAACAAGCCGTCCCTGGGTAGGGGGGTATACAGAAGATAGCCCTATTTGGTAAAAGACCAAGTCCATATTATGGCAAGAACAGCTCAAATAATCAAAGAGAAACGACAGTCCATCATTACTTTAAGACAAAGTTTCTTCAAGTGCAGTCGCAAAAACCACCAAGCGCTATTATGAAACTGGCTCTCATGAGGACCGCCACAGGAAAGGAAGACCCAGAGTTACCTCTGCTGCAGATGATAAGTTCATTAGAGTTACCAGCCTCAGAAACTGCAGCCCAAATAAGTGCTTCACAGAGTTCAAGTAACAGACACATCTCAACATCAACTGTTCAGAGGAGACTGTGTGAATCAGGCCTTCATGGTCGAATTGCTGAAAATAAACCAGTACTAAAGGACACCAATAAGAAAAAGAGACCTGCTTGGGCCAAAAAACACGAGCAATGGACATTAGACCGGTGGAAATCTGTCCTTTGGTCTGGAGTCCAAATTGAAGATTTGTGGTTCCAACCGCTGTGTCTTTGTGAGACGCGGTGTGGGTGAACGGATGATCTCCGCATGTGTAGTTCCCACCGTGTAGCATGGAGGAGGTGTGATGGTGTGGGGGTGCTTTGCTAGTGACACTGACACTGTCTGTGATTTATTTAGAATTCAAGGTACACTTAACCAGCATGGCTACCACAGCATTCTACGATAGCCCATTCCATCTGGTTTGGGCTTAGTGGGACAATCATTTGTTTTTCAACAGGACAATGACCCAACACACCTCCAGGCTGTGTAAGGGCTATTTGACCAAGAAGGAGAGTGATGGAGTGCTGCATCAGATGACCTGGCCTCCACAATCCCCTGACCTCAACCCAATTGAGATGGTTTGGGATGATGGACCGCAGAGTGAAGGAAAAGCAGCCAACAATTGCTCAGCATATGGAAAAGCATTCCAGGTGAAGCTGGTTGAGAGAATGCCAAGAGTTTGCAAAGCTGTCATCAAGGCAAAGGGTGGCTACTTTCAAGAATCTCAAATATAAAATATATTTTGATTTGTTGAACACGTTTTTGGTTACTACATGATTCTATATGTGTTATTTCATAGTTTCGATGTCTTCACTATTATTCTAGAATGTATGTATAACACTAATTTCTCAATTTGTCACACATCACATAAAGATGGAACAGGATGTAGTGCAGTTAGAGTTAGAGTCACACCATTGGCAGTGAGCGGGGTCTCCTCCAGGTCTGTGTAGGGGACGTGGTATGGAGATCCACAGTTAAACAACCCAATGTCTCTGACCGGGGGAGACGGCGCTGGATCTGCAGAACACACACAGAGACAGACAGGGATGCTCGGTCACCACACACACACACACAACCCTGAGCATTCAACTACATTTAATTAATGATAATGCTTCAAATCAAACACTTCACTCATTAGTCTGTTGTTATTAGTTCATTAAACACATCAATCAGTCAGTTCAATGGGATTTACATGAGACAAACTTTCTGGACTCTTCTGTCCCATTCATAGTGTTGACGAGTGGGCCAATATCAATCTTAGGCTGGCATTGAGTGTTGGTGCCTATCAAGCTGATATCAAAATGTATTTCCATATTGTAACCTCAAACCACACCATTACACCACACAACACCCCCGTTACCATGCAGTAGCTGCCGTCTGTAGAGGCTGTCCCTCTGGGGGCTGTCTGTAAGGGCACTGAGAGACGGGGTACGCAGGGGCTCCATCCCCCCAATGCTCCCCACCCCTCCGTGGACGCCCCCACCCAGCTTCTGCTCCAGGTGTTTGTGGAGCTCCAGCTGTTTCAGGGCACTGTTCTCCTGGACACTGCTCTGGAGCTGGGCTCTGAGGCTCCTCACCTCCCCTAGCAGCTCCCCCAGCTCCACGGGCAGGGGCAGGGAAGGGATCCTACCGTACTGGCTCTCACACAGGTACTCTGTAAATCACAACAATAGTGTCAGTCAATATCACAGAGTGAATGTCATTGGCCCACAGCAAGTATCAATATAACAGAGTGAATGTCATTGGCCCACAGCAAGTATCAATATAACAGAGTGAATGTCATTGGCCCACAGCAAGTATCAATATAACAGAGTGAATGTCATTGGCCCACAGCAAGTATCAATATAACAGAGTGAATGTCATTGGCCCACAGCAAGTATCAATATAACAGAGTGAATGTCATTGGTCCACAGCAAGTATCAATATAACAGAGTGAATGTCATTGGCCCACAGCAAGTATCAATATAACAGAGTGAATGTCATTGGTCCACAGCAAGTATCAATATAACAGAGTGAATGTCATTGGCCCACAGCAAGTAGAGGTCCTCTAAATGACCTAAACGACTTCTGAGGATCATTTTGAATTATATATGCAAAAGTCCCAGTTATGTACACGTATCTCAAGTTAGAATATTTATTTTTTATTCTCCATTGGTGAGAGTTGATATAAAGGCAAACTCCTGAATTACAGTGCTCTCTATACAACCAATAGCCTGTAGATAGTGAGAAGGCAGACCTGGGTTGCCCTTGACCTTGGCACACACTCCGTGGTAGACCTGCAGCTCATTCTGCAGAGAGTGGAGCAGCTCCCTGCTCTCACACAACTGCTGCTGGAGGAGGGACACCTCGTGCTGGAGCCTGGAGAGTAATACACAGTTAATACACATACCGTCAGCCACCGTCAGCCACGCACGCACGCACACACGCACACACCTATTGTTCTTGTCATGGCTGTTCTGCCTCTCCTGTCTGAGTGTCTGTATCTGCTGTCCCTGCTCCTGGCTGTGCGTCTGCAGCCGGCGTAGCTCCTCCTTCCACTGTTCCGCCTCCAGCTCCGCCTGCTTCAGGCGGGCACGCCCCGTCACCACCACCTCACGCAGCTGCTCCGCCTCCTTACACGTGTCTGAGGGGGAACCACACGATGGGAAGGCAGAGACAGACACTACATCACATCCTTTTGAACAATTTCAAATGTTTATGAAAAATCCATGCCTTATAGAGGGCTGTCAGTTGACGTAGAACGCCTCCTGGTGGCCGTGTTGGAAGACCACTGCGTTAATTCTTCTGACAACAACAGCCGAGTGGCTACCCCAAACTGCATGATAACAGTGCCTAAAACTAGTTGATTCATCACCCCAGTCGTTTTCTGTGGAGCATTTGACTGCTCTAACAAGGCAGGAAAGACAATGGGAAAAAAATATGTTTACAAATTCCCGCAATCATGAAACACCATTGGTGACACCAATGAGATAAGACTCAAGAACTGTCAGAAAAGCAAAGAAACCTTTTTGCCCATCAAGACCTGAACCCAGACAGCTGTCAATACAGGGTTTGCTACGATCATTTCATCACTGGAAAGTCAAGTTTTCGAGTTTAGTTTCGCTGTTATGCTAACCAGGTGTTAACAACTATACTAAGTTAGCCAAAATTAGATAGCTAGCTCGATAGCTTGTAGTCTAGCGATTAGCATGTGTCACGTGAGTTTCAAGTTTTGGGGAAGCAAATTTTTTACCATAAAAATGCACCTTTATAACCAAGGATTACATGCATCTATCATTGTATTTACTTTGACAAAAGCTGTATACTTTCTAGCCATGACCATGAAAAGGGGAGAAGCTAATTGTACATAATGACGTCCATATAATAGCCTGGAGGATATTATTGTCCCAAAAAACTCCAGCGGTTATCATACATTCATATGATAACCCAATGATAATTTTTTAGAACTTTATTCATAAGAGGAGGGAAAATGTAGGGGCAAATGCCTCAATGGGATAGGACAACCAGCTGCGTTGACTATTGGTTGTTCCAGCCCAACAATATATTTAATATTTATATGACACTACATTTACATTTACATTTTAGTCATTTAGCAGACGCTCTTATCCAGAGCGACTTACAGGAGCAATTAGGGTTAAGTGCCTTGCTCAAGGGCACATCGACAGATTTTTCACCTAGTCGGCTCGGGGATTAGAACCAGCGACCTTTCGGTTACTGGCACAACGCTCTTACCCACTAAGCTACCTGCCGCCCTGAATGAATTAAACACAACCAAACACTTAAGAGCCCTGATGGTATAGGTGACCTGAAAAAGTCATATTCTAACATCAGCTGTGCTTCTCATTTGTTTATGTACTGTGGGTTCACCAGCTGACCTCTATCAAGACACCCATGTCGACTGGATTCCCACTGTGAAGATGACCAATGCTGCAGCAGCATCAGTTTCTACTTCTACTTTGTCCTTTTCCAGATATGAAAGGAGACATCCCTCAGTTATACGAGATGGTTGTCATATGTTGTGCTTTGGACAATCTGAATGATTCTGTTGTGCCATTTAAGTAGAAAGCACCTTCACTTTGTCGTCATGACAAAAGTAACCCCTTAAACTGTGTGAATATATAAAATGTAATTTGGAAGGTGTAAAATACTATTGTTGATATTGTAAACATACTGTACTTTAATAATAGGCTATATTGTTGTATGGGGGAAATTAAAAGTATTTTATAATCTCTGCCTATCCCCATTGAATAAAACATATTTCTTATAGCCCAACTATTGTCTTTCATTTACAATTTAAAACATGTAGCATAGACAATGTAATTGTTGTGGTAGTCTTAGGCAAACCATCTTAATTATCACAGTGGCACTTCCAAGTGCCACTCACCAAGCTAAGGATCCCATCATCTCCTGCTTCCAGACCTTTCACCACCTAGATTACAAGGTTTGGATTTGCGCTGAACAATTTAATGTCAGCACAAGGCATGGACAAAATCTAAAATAATGACTAGCTTCATACATTGTCTACTGGTATCATTTTTTAAATTGAGAACATATAGCTGAACAATGTAAACAATGTGTTAGTTAAGTTATTCTCTGCTTCAGATGCTCAATGTCAAGGGATGCATTGAAAATGGCAATAAGGCTAATGCCATCATACTGTAGGCCAGTGGTTCCCAACTCCGGTCCTCGAGTTCCCCCAACAGTACAGTTTTATTGTAGCCGCAGACAAGCACACCTGATTCAACTAGTCAACTAATCATCAGGCCCTCAATGAGTTGAATCAGGTATGTTTGTCTGGGGCTACAACAAAAATGTGTGCTGTTTGGGGTACTCAAGGACTGGAGTTGGGAACCACTGCTGTAGGCCCATGGCTGCATTGGCGTTGCATACCATTATCAGCTGCAAAATGGGTTCACATGGCTGATATCCTGAAAAAATAGTGACAATCAAATAAAACTAATTGGAGTGCTTATAACTGAACAAAAAGGTAATGTTAATTTGAGAATACAGCAGAGAAACACAGACAAATTAGAGACAGATCCCTTCCCCTTTTTATTGCAGGATTGTGATCTGTGATTAATCAACATTGTTCATCTTGAATAATAGTTAACAATTAAAACAAGTTTAAACACTTAACTTCAAAGAATCAACACAATTTCATATAATTTCAAAGTGTACAAGTAAGCTAACTCATACCTAAAGGTTAGATATTTTAGTAACAAGTATGTTATTACTACTAAAGCATCATTTGAGGTGAACAAAAAAAAGTAAATACCAGAGGTGTCCAACCTCACTCCACTGACCCCTGGAACAGAAAAGTGCACACCCAGCAGGGGTGGCCTTCTCCAGTTGTAATAGGTTTATACATTATGTGGGACTTTTAAACTGTATTTTCGTTCACAAAATTTGCCAACATAGGTACACATATAATCCATGGTATACAAGGATGTTCCCTTATTCTCTTGGGAAATTGATTGGGACGTTTTCATCTGCACTCTATCTGAGGACAGAAAACATCACAAAGAAACAGGTTGCATGATACTCAATTAGACAGCCCTGAATATTATGTTGCTATCGCTCTCTGTCCTCAGTTTTTCTCACTAGGGACTGGAACTGGAGAATATTCTCATAATGTTCTCCCACAAAGGTACAGTGCCATGCAAAAGTATTCATCCCCCTTGGCGTTTTTCCTATTTTGTTGCATTTCAACCTGTAATTTAAATGGATTTTTATTTGGATTTCATGTAATGGACATACACAAAATAGTCAAAATTGGTGAAGTGAAATGCAAAAAATAACATGTTTCAAAAAATTCATTAAATAAATAACGGAAAAGTGGTGCGTGCATATGTATTCACCCCCTTTGCTATGAAGTTCCTAAATAATATCTGGTGCAACCAATTACCTTCAGAAGTCACATAAATAGTTAAATAAAGTCCACCTGTGTGCAATCTAAGTGTCACATGATCTGAGTATATACAGTGGGGAAAAAAAGTATTTAGTCAGCCACCAATTGTGCAAGTTCTCCCACTTAAAAATATGAGAGAGGCCTGTAATTTTCATCATAGGTACACGTCAACTATGACAGAGAAAATGAGATTTTTTTTCTCCAGAAAATCACATTGTATGATTTTTAATGAATTTATTTGCAAATTATGGTGGAAAATAAGTATTTGGTCAATAACAAAAGTTTCTCAATACTTTGTTATATACCCTTTGTTGGCAATGACACAGGTCAAACGTTTTCTGTAAGTCTTCACAAGGTTTTCACACACTGTTGCTGGTATTTTGGCCCATTCCTCCATGCAGATCTCCTCTAGAGCAGTGATGTTTTGGGGCTGTCGCTGGGCAATACGGACTTTCAACTCCCGCCAAAGATTTTCTATGGGGTTGAGATCTGGAGACTGGCTAGGCCACTCCAGGACCTTGAAATGCTTCTTACGAAGCCACTCCTTCGTTGCCCGGGCGGTGTGTTTGGGATCATTGTCATGCTGAAAGACCCAGCCACGTTTCATCTTCAATGCCCTTGCTGATGGAAGGAGGTTTTCACTCAAAATCTCATGATACATGGCCCCATTCATTCTTTCCTTTACACGGATCAGTCGTCCTGGTCCCTTTGCAGAAAAAACAGCCCCAAAGCATGATGTTTCCACCCCCCATGCTTCACAGTAGGTATGGTGTTCTTTGGATGCAACTCAGCATTCTTTGTCCTCCAAACACGACGAGTTGAGTTTTTACCAAAAAGTTATATTTTGGTTTCATCTGACATTCTCCCAACCTCTTCTGGATCATCCAAATGCACTCTAGCAAACTTCAGACGGGCCTGGACATGTACTGGCTTAAGCAGGGGACACGTCTTGTACTGCAGGATTTGAGTCCCTGGCAGCGTAGTGTGTTACTGATGGTAGGCTTTGTTACTTTGGTCCCAGCTCTCTGCAGGTCATTCACTAGGTCCCCCCGTGTGGTTCTGGGATTTTTGCTCACCGTTCTTGTGATCATTTTGACCCCACAGGGTGAGATCTTGCGTGGAGCCCCAGATCGAGGGAGATTATCAGTGGTCTTGTATGTCTTCCATTTCCTAATAATTGCTCCCACAGTTGATTTCTTCAAACCAAGCTGCTTACCTATTGCAGATTCAGTCTTCCCAGCCTGGTGCAGGTCTACAATTTTGTTTCTGGTGTCCTTTGACAGCTCTTTGGTCTTGGCCATAGTGGAGTTTGGAGTGTGACTGTTTGAGGTTGTGGACAGGTGTCTTTTATACTGATAACAAGTTCAAACAGGTGCCATTAATACAGGTAACAAGTGGAGGACAGAGGAGCCTCTTAAAGAAGAAGTTACAGGTCTGTGAGAGCCAGAAATCTTGCTTGTTTGTAGGTGACCAAATACTTATTTTCCACCATAATTTGCAAATAAATTCATTAAAAATCCTACAATGTGATTTTCTGGAATTTTTTTTCTCATTTTGTCTGTCATAGTTGACGTGTACCTATGATGAAAATTACAGGCCTCTCTCATCTTTTAAAGTGGGAGAACTTGCACAATTGGTGGCTGACTAAATACTTTTTTGCCCCACTGTATACACCTGTTCTGAAAGGCTCCAGAGTCTGCAACACCACTAAGCAAGTGGCACCACCAAGCAAGCAGCAACATGAAGACCAAGGAGCTCTCCAAACAGATCAGAGACAAAGTTGTGGAGAAGTACAGATCAGGGTTGGGTTATAAAAAGATATCCGAAACTTTGAACATCCCACGGAGCACCATTCAATCCTTTATTAAAAAATTGAAAGAATATGGCACCACAACAATCTGTGGTATGACTTAAAGATTGCTGTACACCAGCGGAACCCATCCAACTTGAAGGAGCTGGATCAGTTTTGTCTTGAAGAATGGGCAAAAATCTCAGTGGGTAGATGTGCCAAGCTTATAGAGACATACCCCAAGAGACTTGCAGCTGTAATTGCTGCAAAAGTTGACTCTACAAAGTATTTACTTTGGGGGGGGGGGTGAATACCAAGGGGGGTGAATACTTTCGCAAGCCACTGTACCTGCCCTATCCAGAGTAGCCTACTCTCCCTTCTCTGACAGCTGGAACTGCTAGCTAATCCTTTCACCCTCTTCCATCGTTGTTAGCTAGCTAGCTACCTACCTACTGTAGCTACAAATGCATTTAGTTACAACGATAAATACATGAAGATAGCTAGCTAACTAGCTAATATGAAGTTAGCAAGCTGGTGATATTTAATTAACTTAGCTAGCTATACAATATGTAAAGTTAGCTAACTATGGTAGCGAACATTACGTTAGCCTGCACACTAAGTTTATGTAGCAAGCTAGCTAATAGTTGATCATTTTCAAAATATATTTACTTACTTGAATAGGTTCTCCCACGCCCTCGTTTTCTGGGTCCTTAGAAAAAATAAATAATGGGCTATCTTCCCGAAGTTTCCGGTGGTAGCAGAATGCAGCCAGCCATGTGGACGATTGGAGGCATCCAACATACTGACTTTGGTCTTCCAACATGGTGCCTGGTGCGGTTGCTAGGTGATTTGTGATGCAACTGCAAGCCCTCTATAGACAAAATATGAATAAATTGTTCAATGTTGACAGTAGGGTGGACTGGTGAGGTACAGTACCTGAGCTGGCCTGCAGGCGTGCCTGGAGAGCCAGGTTCTCCTCTTTCAGGACTCTGATCTCATTGGACAGCTGGCAGACAGAGTCCAGGCTCTGGATGTAGATGTTGGTGGGTGCTGCGCCGTCGCGGCCGGTGGTGGACAGGCGTTCCTCCAGCTGCTGTCTGAGCCTCTCGTTGGTCCTGATGGACTCCTCCAGGTGCTGACGCAGACACTGCACCTCCCTCAGGTTCTCCTTGATCACGTCCACACCTGGGGGAACACGGGACAGAGCATTGTTCAAGTTTATGTTAGCACCGTTGTGTATTTGCAGGTTATACAGTGCATTCGGAAAGTATTCAGACCCCTTGACTTTATCCACATTTTGTTACATTACAGCCTTATTCTAAAATGGATTAAATAAATAAAAATCCTCATCAATCTACACACAATACCCCATAATGACAAAGCGAAAACAGATGTTTAGAATTTTTTAGCAAATTAAAAAAATAAATAATAATAAACCCAAATAAAAAAATTATTTAAAAAAAGTATTCAGACCCTTTGCTATGAGACTCGAAACTGAGCTCAGGTGCATCCTGTTTTCATTGATCATCATTGAGATGTTTCTACAACTTGATTGGAGTCCACCTGTGTTAAATTCAATTGATTGGACATGATTTGGAAAGGCACCTGCCTATATAAGGTCCCACAGTTGACAGTGCATGTCAGAGCAAAAACCAAGCCATGAGGTCAAAGGAATTATCCATAGAGGCCCGAGACAGGATTGTGTCGATGCACAGATCTGAGGAAGGGTACCAAAAAATGTCTGCAGCATTGAAGTTGGGAACCACCAAGACTCTTCCTAGAGCTGGCCGCCCGGCCGAACTGAGCAATCGGGGGAGAAGGGAGGTGACCAAGAACCCGATGGTCACTCTGACAGAGCTCCAGAGTTCCTCTGTGGAGATGGGAGAACCTTCCAGAAGGACAACCATCTCTGCAGCACTCCACCAATCAGGCCTTTATGGTAGAGTGGCCAGACGGAAGCCACTCCTCAGTAAAAGGCACATGACAGCCTGCTTGGAGTTTGCCAAAAGGTACCTAAAGGACTCAGACCATGAGAAACAAGATTCTCTGGTCTGATGAAACCAAGATTGAACTCTTTGGCCTGAATGCCAAGCGTCACGTCTGGAGGAAACCTGGCACCATCCCTACGGTGAAGCATGGTGGTGGCAGCATCATGCTGTGGGGATGTTTTTCAGCGGCAGGGACTGTGAGATTAGTCAGGATCGAGGGAAAAACGAACGGAGCAAAGTACTGAGTTCCTTAATGAAAACCTGCTCCAGAGCACTCAGGACCTCAGACAGGGGCGAAGGTTCACCTTCCAACAGGACAACGACCCTAAGCACACAGTCAAGACAACACAGGAGTGGCTTCAGGACAAGTTTCTGAATGTACTTGAGTGGCACAGCCAGAGCCCGGACTTGAACTTGATTGAACATTTCTGGAGAGACCTGAAAATAGCTGTGCAGCGACGCTCCCCATCCAACCTGACAGAGCTTGAGAGGATCTGCAGAGAAGAATGGGAGAAACTCCCCAAATACAGGTGTGCCAAGCTTGTAGCGTCATACCCACGAAGACTCAAGGCTGTAATCGCTGCCAAAGGTGCTTCAACAAAGTACTGAGTAAAGTGTCTGAATACTTATGTAAATGTGATATTTCCGTTTTTTTATTTTTATACATTTGCTAACATTTCTAAAAACCTGTTTTTGCTTTGTCATTATGGGGTATTGTGTGTAGATTGATAAGGGGAAAAAAACTATTTAATCAATTTTAGAATAAGGCTGTAACATAACAAAATATGAAAAGGTCAAGGGGTCTGAATACTGTATATGAAATGAGATGCTGTAAAATAGTTGAACAAGTATTGATGTTGGTATTGAGTCTAGATAGTGCAAACCATGCTAGTGATGAAAAAAAGGGGAGGGATTTACGAGAGCCCTTTATTGTAATAGAAGGCTCTGGGTCTTACCAGTAAAGCTGTTTCCTGAATAGTATCCTGATGACCCAACCCTGATTGGCTGAACCATGTTCTCCTTATCCCACAATGCACCACTCTCCACCAGGTCTGCGTCCGCCTTCAGGGCGGGGCCTGCGGGTCGGCTGCCTAGCTGGAGTGGGTAAAAGGCATGGTGGGTAATCTGGCTGTAAGGGGAGTGGTCGGGCTGGTGATGGGCGGCTGGTGGGACAGTCGACCGGGCCTTGGCGTGAGGAACCACAAAGCCTGTAACAGAACAGAGAAGTAGTCTGTATTAAGGAGCCACACTCAGGTGCTGTAAAAGAGAAATCATTCTTGTTAGAGGGTATTGCAGCATATCTGGACCAGAAGCAGGTGCTGTATCATCAAACTATCTGGACCAAAAGCAGGTGCTGTATCATTGAACTATCTGGACCAAAAGCAGGTGCTGTATCATTGAACTATCTGGACCAGAAGTAGGTGCTGTATCATCGAACTATCTGGACCAGAAGCAGGTGCTGTATCATCGAACTATCTGGACCAGAAGCAGGTGCTGTATCATCGAACTATCTGGACCAGAAGCAGGTGCTGTATCATTGAACTATCTGGACCAGAAGCAGGTGCTGTATCATCGAACTATCTGGACCAGAAGCAGGTGCTGTATCATTGAACTATCTGGACCAGAAGCAGGTGCTGTATCATCGAACTATCTGGACCAGAAGCAGGTGCTGTATCATTGAACTATCTGGACCAGAAGCAGGTGCTGTATCATTGAACTATCTGGACCAGAAGCAGGTGCTGTATCATTGAACTATCTGGACCAGAAGCAGGTGCTGTATCATCGAACTATCTGGACCAGAAGCAGGTGCTGTAGCATTAAACTATCTGGACCAAAAGCAGGTGCTCTAGTCTAGGATCTCTCAATCCCAACATTGACTCTAGTCTAGGATCTCTCAACCCCAACACTGACACTAGTCTAGGATCTCTCAATCCCAACATTGTCTCTAGTCTAGGATCTCTCAACCCCAACATTGTCTCTAGTCTAGGATCCCTCAACCCCAACATTGTCTCTAGTCTAGGATCTCTCAACCCCAACATTGTCTCTAGTCTAGGATCCCTCAACCCCCAACATTGTCTCTAGTCTAGGATCTCTCAACCCCAACATTGACACTAGTCTAGGATCTCTCAACCCCAACATTGTCTCTAGTCTAGGATCTCTCAACCCCAACATTGTCTCTAGTCTAGGATCTCTCAACCCCAACATTGTCTCTAGTCTAGGATCTCTCAACCCCAACATTGACACTAGTCTAGGATCTCTCAACCCCAACATTGTCTCTAGTCTAGGATCTCTCAACCCCAACATTGTCTCTAGTCTAGGATCTCTCAACCCCAACATTGTCTCTAGTCTAGGATCCCTCAACCCCAACATTGTCTCTAGTCTAGGATCTCTCAACCCCAACATTGTCTCTAGTCTAGGATCCCTCAACCCCAACATTGTCTCTAGTCTAGGATCTCTCAACCCCAACATTGACACTAGTCTAGGATCTCTCAACCCCAACATTGTCTCTAGTCTAGGATCTCTCAACCCCAACATTGTCTCTAGTCTAGGATCTCTCAACCCCAACATTGTCTCTAGTCTAGGATCTCTCAACCCCAACATTGACACTAGTCTAGGATCTCTCAACCCCAACATTGTCTCTAGTCTAGGATCTCTCAACCCCAACATTGTCTCTAGTCTAGGATCTCTCAACCCCAACATTGTCACATCCATACCAAGTCATTACTGTATATACTGTCCCATCCTGATCCACTGCAGGCATGCTATGCTAACTAACACTACTCTATCTAACCAATGCTGTCTCTGTCAGTGTCAAACCAATACATGCTACAGATCACCGTTTCTACTCCATTCTGTTACTCCTCCAATCCACCGTACCAAGGTTGTCCCTCATACAGTAAGAACACCACACAAATGCATGCTGACCCTAACTCTGCTCACTCTCATTCATAGTCATCTGTCTGTGCAGGGTATCCAGCTCCTGTTGCACCGCTTCCATAGAGAAGGTCCTGGTCGGGGGGTCAAAGGTCATACGCTGACCCCAGAGGTCACGGCTAGGGTAAAGCCCGGGGAGGGACTGGGAGGCGGGTAGGGAGTAGGACACAGGACCAGTCTGACTGGCTGACTCCACGGGAGTGGAGTATAGCATGTTGGGACAGCTGCTGGAGGACTTAAGACAGGATGGAGGGAGGGAGGGGTGGAGGTCTGGAAAAAGAGTGGAGAAAGGGGTGAGAGGAGTTTGGAAAAAGGATGGAGGGAGAGACAGGTGTAAGGTATGTGTCTATGAATAGCACATGTATTTAAACGGCTAATATACCTGTGCTTCCTGGGCCATGTCCCGCCCCCTGTCCCTTTTCTTCCTGAGCGTATTCGCTGGCAGTGTCCACATCTGAGCACAGCTCCAGGTCCTCATTGGTCCGGCACTCGTCCGACACAAAGGAGGTCCTGTCTGATTGGTCGGTGGTCTCTGAGAGTGCATGGCTACTGGAGGGGGTGTCTAGACGCTGCTGGAGTTTGGTGTGGAGCGACTCAATGATCTTATCCTTCTGCTGGAGCTCCTTACTCAGCCTAGAGAGAGAAAGAGATATTGGTTATCTCATCCTATGCTACAGATTTTTACTCATTTTCTACAAGACGTACACTTACAGACAGACACAACCACACACACAGACATAGGCCACCAGAAAACAGGCTGCAAACAAGTGAAAGTCACTAAGATCCACCACAGAGCTCAAATACCGCAATCAAGTTGTATGACCATTATCTTGGCTATTGCATCCCCCTTACATTTCCAGTTTCCTCTGTAGGAACTCCCGCTCTCTCTCCATCAGTTTCAGTAGGGGGGCAGGCTCTCTCCCAGCGCGACCCCCACATACAGAGAAAGACCACAGAGAGTCCCTGTACAGGGGACTGCTTTTAGAGAGCATGGACTTCCATAGTGGAGCCATAGATCTGACAGTCAAATAGTCAAATTAGTCTTTATTTTTTTTTACTGATTAGTCCTGGAAGTAGTCACACAAATAGTCCTAAAATAGTCATAGGAGTAGTGTTAGAAATAGTCATATCAGTCTAAAAGAATAGTCCTAGAAAAAGACAGATTTGTTCTAGAAATTCTAGAAATATTCCTAGAAATAGTCCTGGAAATATTCTGATTAGTCCTAGAAATCGTCTCATAAGTCCTCGAAATATCCTAGAAATCCGCCTTTCCCAAGTCAGGTATAATATAGCGTAAGATCCCAGGGTGTTTTCCTTATTCCAGTGTCTTCCTTTTTTGTCTTCTCTTTACACTCTCTGTGAGAGAATGGCTTACCGAGCCACATCCAGAATGGTGTGTGTCTCACGTAGTCTCACTGAGCCTCTTAAGGAGGGCCTGAGGGACACCTGTGGTTCACCCAGGTCCACTCTACAGCCTGGCCTGGGATTTAGATTACCAGTTAATCTTCTTTGTGCTCCTTGAAAGCTTCATCAGCTAACTTTGCGTGACAAGCTTTTAGACACATAGCCGGTGGGTGAATCCTTCTGGGTAAAGTCTACTGGGGGTCTTGTGACTTCTGGGATCAACAATGTGACTTCTGGGATCAACAATGTGACTTCTGGGATCAACAAATTGAAGTCTGGGATCAACAATGGGACTTCTGGGATCAACAATTTGAAGTCTGGGATCAACAATGTGACTTCTGGGATCAACAATGTGACTTCTGGGATCAACAATGTGACTTCTGGTATCAACAATGTGACATCTGGGATCAACAATTTGAAGTCTGGGATCAACAATGTGACTTCTGGGATCAACAATGTGACTTCTGGGATCAACAATGTGACTTCTGGGATCAACAATGTGACTTCTGGGATCAACAATGTGACTTCTGGGATCAACAATGTGACTTCTGGGATCAACAATGTGACTTCTGGGATCAACAATGTGACTTCTGGGATCAACAATGTGACTTCTGGGATCAACAATGTGACATCTGGGATCAACAATGTGACATCTGGGATCAACAATGTGACTTCTGGGATCAACAATGTGACTTCTGGGATCAACAATGTGACTTCTGGGATCAACAATGTGACTTCTGGGATCAACAATGTGACTTCTGGGATCAACAATGTGACTTCTGGGATCAACAATGTGACTTCTGGGATCAACAATGTGACATCTGGGATCAACAATGTGACTTCTGGGATCAACAATGTGACTTCTGGGATCAACAATGTGACTTCTGGGATCAACAATGTGACTTCTGGGATCAACAATGTGACTTCTGGGATCAACAATGTGACTTCTGGGATCAACAATGTAACTTCTGGGATCAACTATGTGACTTCTGGGATCAACAATGTGACTTCTGGGATCAACAATGTGACTTCTGGGATCAACAATGTGACTTCTGGGATCAACAATGTGACTTCTGGGATCAACAATGTGACTTCTGGGATCAACAATGTGACTTCTGGGATCAACAATGTGACTTCTGGGATCAACAATATGACTTCTGGGATCAACAATGTGACTTCTGGGATCAACAATGTGACTTCTGGGATCAACAATGTGACTTCTGGGATCAACAATGTGACTTCTGGGATCAACAATATGACTTCTGGGATCAACAATGTGACTTCTGGGATCAACAATGTGACTTCTGGGATCAACAATGTGACTTCTGGGATCAACAATATGACTTCTGGGATCAACAATGTGACTTCTGGGATCAACAATGTGACTTCTGGGATCAACAATGTGACTTCTGGGATCAACAATGTGACTTCTGGGATCAACAATGTGATTTCTGGGATCAACAATGTGACTTCTGGGATCAACAATGTGACTTCTGGGATCAACAATATGACTTCTGGGATCAACAATGTGACTTCTGGGATCAACAATGTGACTTCTGGGATCAACAATGTGACTTCTGGGATCAACAATGTGACTTCTGGGATCAACAATATGACTTCTGGGATCAACAATGTGACTTCTGGGATCAACAATGTGACTTCTGGGATCAACAATGGGACTTCTGGGATCAACAATGTGACTTCTGGGATCAACAATGTGACTTCTGGGATCAACAATGTGACTTCTGGGATCAACAATGTGACTTCTGGGATCAACAATGTGACTTCTGGGATCAACAATGTGACTTCTGGGATCAACAATATGACTTCTGGGATCAACAATGTGACTTCTGGGATCAACAATGTGACTTCTGGGATCAACAATGGGACTTCTGGGATCAACAATGTGACTTCTGGGATCAACAATGGGACTTCTGGGATCAACAATGTGACTTCTGGGATCAACAATGTGACTTCTGGGATCAACAATATGACTTCTGGGATTAACAATGTGACTTCTGGGATCAACAATGTGACTTCTGGGATCAACAATATGACTTCTGGGATCAACAAATTGAAGTCTGGGATCAACAATGGGACTTCTGGGATCAACAATTTGAAGTCTGGGATCAACAATGTGACTTCTGGGATCAACAATGTGACTTCTGGGATCAACAATGTGACTTCTGGTATCAACAATGTGACATCTGGGATCAACAATTTGAAGTCTGGGATCAACAATGTGACTTCTGGGATCAACAATGTGACTTCTGGGATCAACAATGTGACTTCTGGGATCAACAATGTGACTTCTGGGATCAACAATGTGACTTCTGGGATCAACAATGTGACTTCTGGGATCAACAATGTGACTTCTGGGATCAACAATGTGACTTCTGGGATCAACAATGTGACTTCTGGGATCAACAATATGACTTCTGGGATCAACAATGTGACTTCTGGGATCAACAATGTGACTTCTGGGATCAACAATATGACTTCTGGGATCAACAATGGGACTTCTGGGATCAACAATGGGACTTCTGGGATCAACAATGGGACTTCTGGGATCAACAATGTGACTTCTGGGATCAACAATGTGACTTCTGGGATCAACAATATGACTTCTGGGATCAACAATGTGACTTCTGGGATCAACAATGTGACTTCTGGGATCGACAATGTGACTTCTGGGATCAACAATGTGACTTCTGGGATCAACAATATGACTTCTGGGATCAACAATGTGACTTCTGGGATCAACAATGTGACTTCTGGGATCAACAATGTGACTTCTGGGATCAACAATGTGACTTCTGGGATCAACAATGTGACATTTGGGATCAACAATGTGACATCTGGGATCAACAATGTGACTTCTGGGATCAACAATGTGACTTCTGGGATCAACAATGTGACTTCTGGGATCAACAATGTGACTTCTGGGATCAACAATGTGACTTCTGGGATCAACAATGTGACTTCTGGGATCAACAATGTGACTTCTGGGATCAACAATGTGACTTCTGGGATCAACAATGTGACTTCTGGGATCAACAATGTGACTTCTGGGATCAACAATGTGACTTCTGGGATCAACAATGTGACTTCTGGGATCAACAATGGAACTTCTGGGATCAACAATGTGACTTCTGGGATCAACAATGTGACTTCTGGGATCAACAATGTGACTTCTGGGATCAACAATGTGACTTCTGGGATCAACAATGTGACTTCTGGGATCAACAATGTGACTTCTGGGATCAACAATGTGACTTCTGGGATCAACAATATGACTTCTGGGATCAACAATGGGACTTCTGGGATCAACAATGGGACTTCTGGGATCAACAATGGGACTTCTGGGATCAACAATGTGACTTCTGGGATCAACAATGTTACTTCTGGGATCAACAATGTGACTTCTGGGATCAACAATGTGACTTCTGGGATCAACAATGTGACTTCTGGGATCAACAATGGGACTTCTGGGATCAACAATGGGACTTCTGGGATCAACAATGTGACTTCTGGGATCAACAATGGGACTTCTGGGATCAACAATGGGACTTCTGGGATCAACAATGGGACTTCTGGGATCAACAATGTGACTTCTGGGATCAACAATGGGACTTCTGGGATCAACAATGTGACTTCTGGGATCAACAATGTGACTTCTGGGATCAACAATATGACTTCTGGGATCAACAATGGGACTTCTGGGATCAACAATGGGACTTCTGGGATCAACAATATGACTTCTGGGATCAACAATGGGACTTCTGGGATCAACAATGCCATATCATTGTATAAAAGAAAAACAGACTGGCTCACTCCCATGCTAGTTATAAACATGTTCTTCTCATTAAACAGAATCTCTAAGCACATTGTAGGTAGATTGAAAATCTGTATCTATAGTACTAAATTAACTTCTTGAAAACACACAACCCATGGAAGTGAACCATGGGAAAACAGAGGAAACCTTAATGTTCCTATAACATAAGCAAGATTATTCACATGATAAATGTATGTAAAATGCATATTTAACAAAATAGCTGTAAAAACAAAAATGTACTTTCGTCCTCTGAAGACAGACATAAAAAAATATATGATTATTCACGTGAGCATGTGACTTGTAATGACTAAGCATGTGCAGGTGAAACACACATGTCTGGCAGAGGCTCTGACTGTTGACCTCTACCCCTGCCAGAGGCTCTGACTAATGATCTCTACCCCTGGCAGAGGCTCTGACTGTTGACCTCTACCCCTGCCAGAGGCTCTGACTAATGACCTCTACCCCTGGCAGAGGCTCTGACTGTTGACCTCTACCCCTGCCAGAGGCTCTGACTAATGACCTCAACCCCTGGCAGAGGCTCTGACTAATGACCTCTACCCCTGCCAGAGGCTCTGACTAATGACCTCTACCCCTGCCAGAGGCTCTGACTAATGACCTCTACCCCTGGCAGAGGCTCTGACTAATGACCTCTACCCCTGGCAGAGGCTCTGACTAATGACCTCTACCCCTGGCAGAGGCTCTGACTAATGACCTCTACCCCTGCCAGAGGCTCTGACTGTTGACCTCTACCCCTGCCAGAGGCTCTGACTAATGACCTCTACCCCTGCCAGAGGCTCTGACTAATGACCTCTACCCCTGCCAGAGGCTCTGACTAATGACCTCTACCCCTGGCAGAGGCTCTGACTAATGACCTCTACCCCTGGCAGAGGCTCTGACTAATGACCTCTACCCCTGGCAGAGGCTCTGACTAATGACCTCTACCCCTGCCAGAGGCTCTGACTGTTGACCTCTACCCCTGGCAGAGGCTCTGACTAATGACCTCTACCCCTGCCAGAGGCTCTGACTAATGACCTCTACCCCTGGCAGAGGCTCTGACTAATGACCTCTACCCCTGGCAGAGGCTCTGACTAATGACCTCTACCCCTGGCAGAGGCTCTGACTAATGACCTCTACCCCTGCCAGAGGCTCTGACTAATGACCTCTACCCCTGGCAGAGGTACAACAGGAGAGAGTGCACTGTAGGTCACCTAATACACACACAAACAAACACACACACACGTTTGTTTTACTATCCTTGTGGGGACCAAACAATTGATTCCCACTCAAAATCCTATTTTCTCTAACCCCTAATGCAAAACCTAACCTTTAAAATCTCAGACACACCGGTAGTATTGTCAAACGTTTGCCTGCCGACAGTACTTAGCACCTCTGAACAGTGTCGGCAGTCAATCTCTTTTGTGTTCACACAGCAAAGACCTTGGAAGTCGTCTGCCACTCAACCAGAAGGTGGCAGTAGCATTGTTTGGCAATGCATATCCGTGAGTATTGCTTATGGTCTAGATTCCAAGCTATCTGTGCTAATGTTGCTATTTTGTAGAAAGCCCTTGTTGATACTAACCAGATGGCCACAGCTAGATA
This sequence comes from Coregonus clupeaformis, assembly GCF_020615455.1. Classification (NCBI taxonomy): domain Eukaryota; kingdom Metazoa; phylum Chordata; class Actinopteri; order Salmoniformes; family Salmonidae; genus Coregonus; species Coregonus clupeaformis. The sequence goes on from NC_059212.1 coordinate 56,785,542, forward strand.
ACTACCTAGTAAGATGACGAAGAAACAATTTAATTCACTCTCCATAATCCCATACTGCTAGTGCCAGTCCAATGTTTAGCTAGCTAACGTTGACATATTCGCTAGCTAGCACAACATAGCTAGCTAACTAGCTAAGGACACTGCACTAACTTGGCAGCTAACACAGGTAGATGTTTCAACTAGCTAATCCATTGTGATTTCATTTTAATGTCAATACTAGCTACAGTGATTAGCTAGCTTGGAGGAAGTATTTATTGTTGTGTGCATTGCATCTGTGCACTTAGCTAGCAACCATCCCATAGCCTACATTGCATATGAAGTGTGACTGGCTCATCTGTGGATGTACAGAGAAAATGCCCTCTTTTTCCTATTTTTTTTGTTGGCTCCCCCATGTGGGGGTCGTGCTCTCTGAGTGGCTCAAGTTCAAGTTGTTGGCCACTGACGAGTATTGCGATTCTACAAGTAGAATCGGTAGGTTCGTTGCTACCGGTTCAGCACGCAGCAGGTAGCACTTTTGTTTTAGCACACTTTTGTTCACAGGCCTCCCACTGTGATAAGTTCCAATCGGCAGGCTATCGGCAGTGAGATTCTTGGTGTGTTTCATCCCTAACCCTAACCTTAACCCTAACCCTAACCTTAGCCCCAAATCCTAGACCTAACCATAACTCCTAACCCCTAACCCTAATTCTAAACATAACCCTAAACCTAACCCCTAAGCCTAAAATAGCCTTTTGTCCTTGTGGGGAAAATGGCCCCACTTTTCCTTGTTTTACTATCTGTTCCCGTGGACTTATGGGTCCCACAAGGATACTAAAACCAAAACACACACAAGGGAAAACCTTTTTTCAGATGGTTACACATCATTAGGACATAAACCCCACCGTAAAGCAAGCAGCTCATGGCCCATCTTATCGTCATGGAGCTCAGCACGGTCACCTGAGGAGAGAAAAGGAGGGGTAATGGAGAGTAAAGGGAGGAGAGAGAGTGAGATAGAAGGACAGAAGATCAGGGAATGTGTGTGTGTCTGTCTGTGTGTGCATGTGCATGTGTGTGTCTGTCTGTGCGTACGTTTGTGTGTGTGTTCTCCACACTCACGTCCACTGATCTTGGTGCCCATTCGTTGTGCCAGGGCAGTGCTCTGTGCCAGCTGCTCTCTGAAGCTCTGTCCCATGTAGTAGTCGATGTCGTTGGCACGCAGCAGCTCCTCAAAGCCCTGGCCAATCAATTACATTCAGCTGATAGTTCAATAAAACATAATTTAAATCAATAAAATACATTTGATTCAATCACTGTCAAAAAGTGGTGGATAATGTCCTAATCTTTGGAGAGATCGTCAGAGTGTCACACCTTGGTGGTGTCTCCCAGGTGCTGTGTGAGTATGTGACAGACACCACGGCCCTCCCTCATCCTCTGACGCAGGTGGGACAGCTCCCTGGCCTGAGCCTGGATCAGGGTGTTGTACTTCCTGTGCAGAGATGGAGGAAGGGGAGGGGTCAGGACGTGAAAGACCAAGAACACCATCTTCATCATCAGCATTATAGTTGTTATCGGTCATCGTCATAGTCATTATCGTTGTTATCAGTCATTGTCATAGTCATTATCGTTGTTGTCAGTCATTGTCATAGTCATTATCGTTGTTATCAGTCATAGTCATTACCGTTGTTATCTGTCATTGCCATAGTCATTATCGTAGTAATCAGTCGTCACCATAGTCATTATCGTTGTGATCAGTCATAGTCATTATCGTTGTTATCGGTCATCGGCGTAGTCATTATCGTTGTTATCAGTCATCGTCATAGTCATTATCGTAGTAGCCAGTCGTCATCATAGTCAGTATTGTTGTTAACGGTCATTGTCATTATCATCGTTATCGGTCATCGTCATAGTCATTACCGTTGTTATCAGACATCGTCAGTCATTATCGTTGTTATCAGTCATCTTCGTAGTCATTATCGTTGTTGTCAGTCATCGTCACAGTCATTATCCTTGTTGACAGTCGTTGTCATTATCATTGCTGTCAGTCATTGTCATAGTCATTATCGTTGTTATCAGCCATTGCATAGTTATTATTGTTGTTATCAGTCATCGTCATAGTTATTACCGTTGTTATCAGTCATTGTCATAGTCATTATCATAGTAATCGGTCATTGTCGTAGTCATTATCATTGTTTTCAGTCATAGTCATTATCATAGTAATCGGTCATCATCGTAGTCATTACCGTTGTTGTCGGTCATCGTCATAGTCATTATCGTAGTAATCAGTCATAGTTGTAGTCATTATCGTTGTTGTCAGTCATCGTTGTAGTCATTATCGTTGTTGTCGGTCATCGTCATAGCCATTATCATAGTAGTCAGTCACCGTCATAGTCATTACCATTGTTATCAGTCATCATCGTAATTATTATCGTAATAGCCAGTCATCATCATAGTCATTATCGTTGTTATCAGTCATAGTCTTTATCGTTGTTGTTGGTCATCGGCATAGTCATTATCGTTGTTGTCAGTCATAGTCATTACCGATGTTATCAGCCATTGGCATAGTCATTATCATTGTTATCAGCCATTATTATCATAATAATAATATAATAATCTGCCATTTAGCAGACGCTTTTGTCCAAAGTGACTTACAGTCATGTGTGCATAAATTTTTACGTATCAGCATTATCATTGTTGTCAATCAACATCATAGTCATTATCATTGTTATCAGTCATCATCGTAGTCATTATCATTGTTTTCGGTAATAGTCATTATCGTTGTTATCAGTCATCGCCATAGCATTAACATTGTCATCAGTCATTGGCATAGTCATTATCGTAGTTATCAGTCATTATTATCATCAACATTATCATTATCGGTAATCATCGTAGTCATTATCATAGTTATCGGTCATCATAATAGTCATTGTCTTTGCTGTCAGTCATCATCGTGGTCATCATTGTTATCAGTCATTCATAGCCATTATCATTGTTATCAGTCATCGTCATAGTCATTACCATTGTTATCAGTCATAGTAATTATCATTGTTATCAGTCATTGTCATATTCATTATCACTGTTATCAGTCATAGTCGTAGTCATTACCGTTGTTATCAGTAATCATCAGTCATTATCGTAGCTGTCAGTCATCATCATAGTCATTATCGTTGTTATCAGTCATCGTCGCTATCATTGTTATCGGCCATAGTCATTATCGTGGTAATCGGTCATCATCATAGTCTTTACCGTTATCAGTCATCGTCATAGTCATTATCGTAGTAGTCAGTCATCATCATAGCCATTATCATTGTTATCAGTCACCATCATAGTCATTATCATTTTTATTGGTCATCATCATAGTCATTATCGTTGTTATCGGTCATCATCATAGTCATTATCATTGTTTTCAGTCATAGTCATTATCGTTGTTATCATTCATCGCCATAGATATTACCATTGTCATCAGTCATTGGCATAGTCATTATCATTGTTATCAGTCATTTATCATCGACATTATCATAGTTATCAGTCATAATCATAGTCATTACCATTGTTATCAGTCATAATCGTAGTCATTATCATAGTTATCAGTCATCATCATATTCATTATAAATGCTGTCAGTCATCATCATAGTCATTATCATCATATCAGTCATCGTCATAGTCATTCCCATTGTTATCAGTCATAGTCATAGTCATTATCATTGTTATCAGTCATTGTCATAGTCATTATTGTTGTTATCGGCCATCGTCATAGTCATTACCTCTGTAATCAGTCATCATCATAGTCATTATCATAAGTATCTGTCATCATCATAGTCATTATCATTGTTATTGGTCATTAGCATCGTCATTATGATTGTTATCGGTCATCGTCATAGTCATTGTTATCAATCATCACCATAGCCATTATCGTTGTTATCAATCATTATCGTAGTCGTTATCGTTGTTATCGCTCATCACCACAGTCGTTATCATTGTTGTCGGTCATTATCACAGTCATTATCGTTGTTATCGGCCATCATCATAGCCATTTTCATTGTTATCAGTCATTTCCATAGTTATTATCGTTGTTATCAGTAATCACCATAGTCATTATCATTGTTATCAGTCATTATTACCATCATCGTAATCATAGTTATCAGTCATCATCATAGTCATTATCATAGTTATCAGTCATCATCATAGTCATTATCATAGGTATCAGTCATCATCATAGTCATTATCATAGTTATCAGTCATCATCATAGTCATTATCATAGGTATCAGTCATCATCATAGTCATTATCATCATTATTTCCTCTCTTTCTCCACTCACCCGGGCCAGGTAGCACACTTCCCCTCCTCTACCACCCCTCCTTTCCCCTCCAGCCTGGAGCTCTTGAGTTGGGCCTCCAGTGAGGCCACTCGGGACACCAGCTCTCGCAGCTCCCGGCTGGGCTTGGGTTCCATGCGAGGCCCCAGGCTGTCGGACATCCAACCCTCATCGTCCTCTACACCGCTGGGGGCCGGGGAGGCCTCAAACGCCCAGTTCACCTGATGGACAGGAGAGAGGAGGGGACTGTAAATAGTCAGGGAAAATATCATAGTAGCACATAATCCAACAAGCGCACAAGCACTAAAGTAATCAGTCAATCTATTGATCAATCAACTGATCAATCAATTATCTATCAATCAATCAATCAATCAGACCTTGTATGTACAGTACCAGTCAAAAGTTGGACACACCTACTCATTCAAGGGTTGTTCTTTATTTTTTACTATTTTCTACATTGTAGAATAATAGTGAAGACATCAAAACTATGAAATAACACATGGAATCATGTAGTAACCAAAAAAGTGTTAAACAAATCAAAATATATTTTATATTTGAGATTCTTCAAAGTAGCCACCCTTTGCCTTGATGACATCTTTGCACACTCTTGGCATTCTCTCAACCAGCTTCATGAGGAATGCTTTTCCAACAGCCTTGAAGGAGTTCCCACATATGCTGAGCACTTGTTGGCTGCTTTTCCTTTACTCTGCAGTCCGACTCATCCCAAACCATCTCAATTGGGTTGAGGTCGGGTGATTGTGGAGCCAGGTCATCTGATGCAGCACTCCATCACTCTCCTTCCTCAAATAGCCCTTACAAAGCCTGGAGGTGTGCTTTGGGTCATTGTCCTGTTGAAAAACAAATGATAGTCCCACTAAGGGCAAAGCAGATGGGATGGCGTATCGCTGTAGAATGCTGTGGTAGCCATGCTGGTTAAGTGTGCCTTGAATTCTAAATAAATTACAGACAGTGTCACCAGCAAAGCACCCCCACACCATCACACCTCCTCCAGTCTTCAAGGTGGGAACAACACATGCGGAGATCATCCGTTCACCTACTCTGCGTCTCACAAAGACACAACGGTTGGTACCAAAAATCTCAAATTTGGACTCATCAGACCAAAGGACAGATTTCCACCGGTCTAATGTCCATTGCTCGTGTTTCTTGGCCCAAGCAAGTCTCTTCTTCTTATTGGTGTCCTTTAGTAGTAGTTTCTTTGCAGCAATATGACCATGATTCACGCAGTCTCCTCTGAACAGTTGATGTTGAGATGTGTCTGTTACTTGAACTCTGTGAAGCATTTATTTGGGCTGCAATCTAAGGTGCAGTTAACGCTAACGAACTTATCCTCTGCAGCAGAGGTAACTCTGGGTCTTCCTTTCCTGTGGCGGTCCTCATGAGAGCAACTTTCATCATAGAGCGTGATGGTTTTTGCGACTGCACTTAAAGAAACTTTAAAAGTTCTTAAAGTAATGATGGACTGTTGTTTCTCTTTGCTTATTTGAGCTGTTCTTGCCATAATATGGACTTGGTCATTTACCAAATAGGGCTATCTTCTGTATACCACCCCTACCTTGTCACAACACAACTGATTGGCTCAAATGCATTAAGAAGGAAATAAATTCCACAAATTAACTTTTAAGAAGGCACACCTGTTAATTGAAATGCATTCCAGGTGACTACTTCATGAAGCTGGTTGAGAGAATGCCAAGAGTGTGCAAAGCTGTCATCAAGGCAAAGGGTGGCTACTTTGACGAATCTCACATATAAAATATATTTTGATTTGTTTAACACTTTTTTGGTTACTACATGATTATATATGTGTTATTTCATAGTTTTGATGTCTTCACTATTATTCTACAATGTAGAAAATAGTAAAAATAAAGAAAAACCCTTGAATGAGTAGGTGTGTCCAAACTTTTGACTGGTCGTGTATATGACGTTGTCACGACTTCCTCCGAAGCTGCCTCCTCTCCTTGTTCGGGCAGGCTTCAGCGTTCGTCGTCACCAGCCTTCTAGCCACTGCCGCTCCTCATCTCATCATTCCATTTGTTTTGTCTTGTTTATTACACACACCTGGTTCATATCCCCTCATTAGTACCTGTATAAGTATTCCCTCTGCCCCCAATGTCTTTGTGTGTGATTGTTTATTGTGGAGGAGAGAGAAGATCGGTGGAGCTCTGTGTATTCTGTATCGCCGGGAATATTCCCTGTGTGCCTTGTATTTTCCAGTGCGCCTGTTTTGCGCACTGGAGTGTTTTTACGCAATACTGCGTAACTCTGTGGTTCAGAATAAATCCTGTTATTCTGTGATTTACCCTCCTGCGCCTGACTCCTTCAAAATCACCTCATCACAGACGTACCTTGCGTGGGGTGCGTTCCAGACTGGATGCGTAGTCACTGGTGGTGGATAGTGAGCGCACACGTAGCTGCAACCCACGAATCACCTTGTGGCAGCGGGTCAGCTGAGAACGCAGGTCCAGGACCAATTGCTGTAGGGATCCTGCCCCTGGCTCCTCCCCTTCATCATAAGCTCCGCCCACACTCCCATCGCCATGGAACCAAACCCCAGCACACTCGTAGTCCTGCCGGTGGCTCAGTGATGTACACATCTCCAGATCATCAAACTCTAGGGGAGGAGAGATACAGGAAGAGGTTAGTAAGCTGTATAGATCATCACACCGGACACAGGTAAGCTAAAGTGACAGGTGAGGTGGGGATGAGAGGTGATGCAGGTACTGTATGGTGAGATGTTAGGTACAGTAGATGTCGCAAGTGACCAAGTGAAATAGAAACAGTGAGAGGTGACACTCTCAGAGAGGTATAACGTGAGGGAGGCAACAGGAGTGAGATAGGAGTGAGAGATAAGATGCATGCAGAGCAGAATTAGGCCGATACCCGCTAATGATCAAAATCCAGAAAAGAGACGTTAAATTCTACAACCACCTAAAAGGAAGCGATTCGCAAACCTTCCATAAGAAAGCCATCACCTACAGAGAGATGAACCTGGAAAAGAGTCCCCTAAGCAAGCTGGTCCTTGGGCTCTGTTCACAAATAGACCCCACAGAGCCCCAGGACAACAACAACACAGTTAGACCCAACCGAATCATGAGAAAACAAAAAGAGAATTACTTGACACATTGGAAAGAATTTACAAAAAGAATGAGCAAACTAGAATGCTATTTGGCCCTAAACAGAGAGTAGACAGTGGCAGAATACCTGACCACTGTGACTGACCCAAACTTAAGGAAAGCTTTGACTATGTACAGACTCAGTGAGCATAGCCTGTCACGATCGTCGAACAGAGATGAGGACCAAGGCGCAGCGTTGCAGGCAAACATACTCTTTATTAGAGACACGATCAAAAACAACAAAACGAAAACGTGACAGTTCACGGTCTAACACAACAGACTAGAAACAAGATCCCACAAACTCTGTGGGGAAACAGGCTGCTAAAGTATGGTTCTCAATCAGAGACAACAAGCAACAGCTGAATCACGTTGCCTCTGATTGAGAACCACACTGGCCAACATAGACCAACAATACTAGAAAGTGAAACCTAGAACAAAACACAGACTTTACACACCCTGGCTCAACATATTAGAGTCCCCAGAGCCAGGGCGTGACAGTACCCCCCCCTAAAGGCGCGGACTCCGACCGCGCCCACCAAATACCACAGGGGAGGGACCGGGTGGGCACTCCGCTTAGGCGGCGGATCCGGCTCCGGGCCTGATCCCCGCTCCCTCTCCAACCCCCCAAAGTACCCCTGGTCCGGTCTGGCCCCGCTGGCCGGAGCTGGACTGCACACTGGTGGGAGCGGATTGCTCCAGCTCCGGCGTGAAGCATCTGACCGGTGCCGGACCAGCCACCGGTGGAACAGGCATGGGCCGTGCCGGACTGACGACGCACACCACTGGCTTGGTGTGGGGGAGCAGGAGCGGGCCGAGCCGGGCTGACGCAAACGCACCACTGACTTGGTGCGGGAGCAGGAGCGGGCCGGACCGGGCTGACGAGCGCACCACTGACTTGGTGCGGGGAGCAGGAAACGGGCCGTGCCGGGCTGACGAAGCGCACCACTGACTTGGTGCGGGGAGCAGGAACGGGCCGAGCTGGGCTGACGAAACGCACCACTGACTTGGTGCGGGGAGCAGGAATGGGCCGGACTGGGCTGACGACGCGCACCACTGACTTGGTGCGGGGAGCAGGAACGGGCCGGACAGGGCTGACGACGCGCACCACTGACTTGGTGCGGGGAGCAGGAACGGGCCGGACAGGGCTGACGAAACGCACCACTGACTTGGTGCGGGGAGCAGGAATGGGCTGGACAGGGCTGACGAAACGCACCACTGACTTGGTGCGGGGAGCAGGTATGGGCCGGACTGGGCTGGCGACGCGCACCACAGACTTGGTGCGGGGAGCAGGAACAGGCCGGTCCGAGCTGGCGATGCGCACCGTAGACTTGGTGCGAGTGGCAGGAACAGGCTGGACCGTACTGGGAACACACACCACTGGCCCTACGTGGGGATCAGGAACAGGCCGGACCGGACTGGCAACACACGCCAGTACCTCTCGCCGTGCCTCTACATCCTCCTTCCCCCTGGTGACCAGTGACTCCCGTAACCTGGCGGCCTCCTGCTGCCCCGTCGTCCACGGCGTTAGCCCCCCTAAAAAAATTTATGGGCTTCACTCCTACCCGTGGACCAGGTCTCCATGCTTCTCGCCAGCCTTTCGCCCTTCTGCCTCCACGTCAAGCCCCTCTCTTCCTCACATGGCTTGACCCAGTCGAGGAGGCGAAGGAGATCCGCTAGAGATCTCTCAGGCGCTGGCTCCTGGACTTGCTGCTTGGTCCCGTCTTGGTGGGATCTTCTGTCACGAAATAGACGGGTTATGGGTACTCAACCAGGGCATGCCCAGCACCACCGGATACGCAGGCGAGTCGATCAGAAATAGCTGGATCATCTCCTGATGACCCCCCTGCGCACACATCCTAAGTGGCGCCGTGACCTCCCTGATCAAGCCCGCACCCAACGGGACGGCTATCTAGGGCATGAACGGGGAAGGGGACGTCAACAGGGAGAAGGGGAATCCCTAAGGCTAAACAAAATCTCTTATCAACAAAATTCCCAGCCGCGCCTGAATCTACCAGCGCCTTATGCTGGGAATGAGGTGCGACCTGTGGAAAACGCACAGGTATACAGAAGTGCGCAACAGAGAGCTCTGGGTGAGTGGGGCGCCTACTCACCTGGAAGGGCTCCCCCAGTGCGGGGCCTGTCGTCTTCTCCCCTAGGAGGCCATCCCCAGCACCTAGCCGCGGTGTGTCCTCCCCCGACCACAGTTGGTGCAGGAGATGGACCCCCTCGTACTCCGACCCCTCCTCTCTCTAGCGCCAGCGCCCCCGAGCTCCATGGGGCACGGCTCGGAGGCGCTGGAGGGTGAAATGGACGGACCCCCCTCGGGACGTCCGCGGGTAGCTAGCAGGGTATCCAGCCTGATGGACATGTCGACTAACTGGTCGAACGAGAGGCTGGTGTCCCGACAGGCCAGCTCCCTACGGACGTCCTCACGTAGACTACAGCGGTAGTGATCAATGAGGGCCCGCTCATTCCACCCTGCATCCGCCGCTAGAGTCCGGAATTCCAACGCGAACTCCTGGGCACTCCTCTTCCCCTGCCGGAGGCAGAACAGACGCTCCCCCGCCGCTTTCCCCTCCGGGGGATGGTCAAACACCGCCCTGAAGCGGCGGGAGAACTCGGCGTACGTGATGGTGGTAGCGTCTATTCTCCTCCACTCGGCGTTGGCCCATTCTAACACTTTGCCGGAAAGGCAGGAGATCAGGGCGGACACGCTCTCGTGTCCCGAGGGCGCCAGGTGCACGGTGGCCAGGTAAAGCTCCACCTGGAGAAGGAAGCCCTGACACCCGGCAGCGGTCCCATCGTAGGCCCTCGGGAGCGAGAGTCGAACTCCTCTGGGTTCCGGAGCGGGAATGGGCTGACCTGCCGATGGTGAGGGCAGGGAAGATGGCGTTGGGGGTGTCCCTCGGGTCTCCCAGCGTTGGAGGGTGGTGATCACCTCCTGCAGGGCGGACCCCATCCGCAGGATCTGGTCCCTCTGCTCCCGGACCCTGTCCTCCAACGTCTCCTGTGCTGCTGCGGCTCCTGCTGATTCCATTCGAGCAGGTGTGTGATTCTGTCAGTGTTGCTGTAGGTGGGTGTGGTGGTGGAATCAGGCGCAGGACGCAGAAAGTAAGTCCAAAAGACTTTAGTGGATGCACAAACACAAGCACGAATAAATGCCCTGAGGCGAGAACTCCGCACGCAGGCGAAAACAAAACGGGCGCACAAAAACAGGTGCGACAAAACACTCCAACACAATGGAGAACAGCTCAACCGAGCAAACATGTAAACGTACTAGCAAAACGCACGACAGTGAAAACAATCACACACAACACTTGACAAACACAACGAGAACTTATAGGACACTAATGACACTAAACGATAACAGGTGTACAATACCAGACCAGACCAAACGAACATAGAAACATACAACGGTGGCAGCTAGTATTCCGGAGACGACGAACGCCGAAGCCTGCCCGAGCAAGGAAGAGAGGCAGCCTCGGCCGAAACCGTGACATAGCCTTGCTATTGAGAAAGGCCGCCGTAGGCAGACCTGGCTCTCAAGAGAAGACAGGCTATGTGCACACTGCCCACAAAATGAGGTGGAAACTGAGCTGCACTTCCTAACCTCCTGCCAAATGTATGACCATATTAGAGACACATATTTCCCTCAGATTACACAGACCCACAAAGAATTTGAAAACAAACCCAATTTTGATAAACTCCCATATCTACTGGATGAAATACCACAGTGTGCCATCACAGCAGCAAGATTTGTGACCTGTTGCCACAAGAAAAGGGCAACCAGTGAAGAACAAACACCATTGTAAATACAACCCATATTTATGTTTATTTATCTTCCCTTTTGTACCTTAACTATTTGCACATTATATGACATTTGTAATGTCTTTATTATTTTGGAACTTTTGTGGGTGTAATGCTTACTGTTACATTTTTTATTGTTTATTTTACTTTTGTTTATTATCTACTTCACTTGCTTTGGCAATGTTAACATACGTTTCCCATGCCAATAAAGCCCCTCAATCAAACAAAATGTCATTGAAAAGATGTGAGACAGGGAAAGGCCCAGCTAAGTTACCTGGGCTGCTGGCGTCCTCTCTCTCTGCCTCATTCTCACTACGACCACACGTCTCATAGCCCAGGTCCTGCAGGTCCACCTGGACCTGCTTACTGTCCTGCTCGACTGATGTCTCCGCTGAGAGTGAGAGAGAAGCTTGCATCATCACTTGTGTGTGTGTGTGTGTGTGTGTGAGTTCTGTGTATCTGTGTGTGTGTGTGTTCTCTGTGTGTGTGTGTTCTGTGTATCTGTATGTGTATGTGAGTGTGTGTTCTGTGTATCTCTGTGTGTGTGTGTGTGTGTTCTGTGTATCTGTGTGTGTGTGTTCTGTGTATCTGTATGTGTGTGTATGTGTGTGTTCTGTGTATCTCTGTGTGTGTGTTCTGTGTATCTGTATGTGTGTATTTATGTATGTTTCAGCATATGTAAGATGACTCACTGAGTAGTTCCCTGTAGTCTTTGAGTTGTTCAGCCTGTGCATGTACTGTGGCCTCAGACACCATGAGTCTCTCCTGCAACTCTCTGCTCTCCTGTCTGCTCAGCGCCAAATCAGAACGCAGACGCACCGCCTGCTCACGGAGACCCGCCTCCACATGCTGCCAGAACCCGCCCACATCGCCGGTGACATCATCAGACTCAGCCTCCTATAGGGCACAAGACAAGACAATCGGGTTAAAAAAGGAAAATAAAGTTAATCTCATTCGCTTTTACATGACTAGTAAAGACCATTATGGTTGAACTGTTGTTATATCACTAGCTAAAATAAAGATCACGGAAGCAGCAAACGGAGATGGGACACCTTTCTTTTCATTATGGAAACAAAGCATTGACGTATAGAGCAGAAAGAAGAAGCCTGAGTGTGTAGAACTCTGTGTCCCATTTCCTAAAACACATGCAGCAGCAACACAGAACACTCCTTTCCTCTGCTCTCTTTGGCCTGAAACCCAGGAGCAGCTGCCCAGAGGCAGTCATAATGCTTATATAAACTATCAGCCCTACATAGACTGCTCTAGCTATACCAACATAGAGATATGAGGAGAGAGGGGGAGATAAATAGACAGAGAGAGAGAGAGGGAGGGAGAGAGAGAGAGAGAGAGAGAGAGAGAGAGAGAGAGAGAGAGAGCAGAGAGAGACAGAGAGAGAGAGACAGAGAGAGAGACAGAGAGAGAGGGAGGGAGAGAGAGAGAGAGAGAGAGAGAGAGAGAGAGAGAGAGAGAGAGAGACAGAGAGAGAGACAGAGAGAGAGGGAGGGAGAGAGAGAGAGAGAGAGAGAGAGAGACAGAGAGAGAGAGAGGGAGGGAGAGAGAGAGAGGGAGGGAGAGAGAGAGAGGGAGCGAGAGAGAGAGGAGAGAGTGAGAGAGAAAGAGATAGAAAGAGATGAAACTTGAGAAAGACACAGAGAGCGAGAGGTTTACACTATTCCGGCAAAGACTGGTTTAGGGTAGAGGAGTGTATGTGTACCTTCTCTGTATGGTTTGGCTGGTGGTAGAGGAGAGTCCCCAGGTCTAGGGAGTGAGGTCTGGTATACTGTCTGTTCCCCCTCCCCTCTCTCATCCTCACTGCTGGGGGGTCATGCTTTCCCTGGGTGGGTACCACTGCTGGTTGTGCCTCCTCCTCTTCCTCCTCCTCCTCCTCCTCTTCCTCCTCCTCCTCTACCTCCTCCTCTTCCTCCTCCTCCTCTACCTCCTCCTCTTCCTCCTCCTCCTCTACCTCCTCCTCTTCATCCTCTACCTCCTCCTCTACCTCCTCCTCTTCATCCTCTACCTCCTCCTCTTCCTCCTCCTCCTCCTCCTCCTCCTGTCCCCATCCTTGGCACATGTCTGTTGGATCCTCCAGAGTTCCTAGACCCTCTAACCCCCGTTGGGTCTGTTTCAGGGCCTCATTCTCTTGTTGTAGCCTCTGCAGTGTTCTCCTGCAAGAAATACACAGCAGAGGATTAACAACCACATCCACAACCACAGCAACCACAACCACAACCACATCCACAACCACAACCACATCCACAACCACAGCAACCACAACCACAACCACAACAACCACAACCACATCCACAACCACAACAACCACAACCACATCCACAACCACAACCACATCCACAACCACAGCAACCACAACCACAACCACAACAACCACAACCACATCCACAACCACAGCAACCACAACCACAACCACAACAACCACAACCACATCCACAACCACAGCAACCACATCCACAACCACATCCACAACCACAACATCCACATCCACAACCACAGCAACCACAACCACAACCACAACAACCACAACCACATCCACAACCACAACAACCACAACCACATCCACAACCACAACATCC